>NC_092086.1:118024507-118137007 GCF_045679555.1 Salvelinus alpinus | reverse complement strand
CAGCAGTAGTATCAGTAGTAGCAGTAGTAGTTGCAGCAGCAGCAGTAATAGTAGTAGTAGTAGTAGCAGTAGTAGTAGCAGTAGTAGTAGTAGTAGTAGTAGCAGTGGTAGTAGCAGTAGTAGTAGTAGTAGTAGTAGTAGTAGTAGTAGTAGTAGTAGTAGCAGCAGTAGTATCAGTAGTAGCAGTAGTAGTAGCAGCAGTAGTATCAGTAGTAGCAGTAGTAGTTGCAGCAGCAGCAGTAATAGTAGTAGTAGTAGTAGCAGTAGTAGTAGTAGTAGTAGTAGTAGTAGTAGTAGTAGTAGCAGCAGTGGGGGTAAATTGGGGTAAATTGTGGGGGTCTGTCTCTATCATCTCACGCTGGATGAGCAGCCAATGGCATCCAATAGGCGTCTAGGGACCTGGATACCAAGGACAATGATGAACGGCCCTCAGGATGTTTAGTCTATTTCACTACATCCGAACAGTCGCTCGGAACATTGAGCCTAAAATGATGAGAGTTTGATATCAAATAAAGTGGAATAATAGTCCTTAAACCCTACAGATTAAATACATGAATAATAATTATTTACAGTGGCAAGGAAAAGTATGTGAACCCTTTGGAAATACCTGGATTTCTGCATAAACTGGTTATAAAATGTGATCTGATCTTCATCTAGGTCACAACAATAGACAAACACAGTCTGCTTAAACTAATAACACACAAACAATTATACGTTGTCATGTCTTTATTGAACACACCGTGTAAACATTCACAGTGCAGGGTGGGAAAAGTATGTGAACCCTTGGATTTAATAACTGGTTGACCCTCCTTTGGCAGCAATAACCTCAAACAAACGTTTTCTGTAGTCGGGAATCAGACCTGCACAACGGTAAGGAGGAATTTTGGACCATTCCGCTTTACAAAACTGTTTCAGTTCAGCAATATTCTTGGGATGTCTGGTGTGAACCGGTCTCTTGAGGTTATGCCATAGCATCTCAAATCGGGTTGAGGTCAGGACTCTGACTGGACCCTCCAGAAGGCGTATTTTCTTCTGTTGAAGCCATTCTGTTGTTGATTTACTTCTATGTTTTGGGTCATTGTCCTGTTTGCATCACCCAACTTCTGTTGAGCTTCAATTGGCGCACAGATAGCCTTATATTCTCCTGCAAAACGTCTTGATAAACTTGGGAATTCATTATTTCATCAATGATAGCAAGCTGTCCAGGCCCTGAGGCAGCAAAGCAGCCCCAAACCATGATGCTCCCTCCACCAGACTTTACAGTTGGGATGAGGTTTTGATGTTGGTGTGCTGTGCCTTTTTTCTCCACACAGTGTTGTTTGTTCCTTCCAAACAACTCAACTGTAGTTTCATCTGTCCACAGAATATTTTGCCAGTAGCGCTGCGGAACATCCAGGTTAACTTTTGCTAAATTCAGACGTGCAGCAATGTTTTTTTCGGACAGCAGTGGCTTCTTCCGTGGTGTCCTCCCATGAACACCATTCTTGTTTAGTGTTTTACGTATTGTAGACTCGTCAACAGAGATGTTAGCATGTTCCAGAGATTTCTGTAAGTCTTTAGCTGACACTCTAGGATTCTTCTCAACCTCATTGAGCATTCTGTGCTGTGCTCTTGCAGTCATCTTTGCAGGACGGCTCCTCCTAGGGAGAGTAGCAACAATGCTGAACTTTCTACATTTATAGACAATTTGTCTTTCCGTGGACTGATGGACATCAAGGCTGTTAGAGATATTTTTGTAACCCTTTTCAGGTTCATGCAAGTCAACAATTCTTTATCTTAGGTCTTCGGAGATCTCTCTTGTTCGAGGCATGGTTCACATCAGGCAATGCTTCTTGTGAATAGCAAACTCAAATTTTGTGAGTGTTTTTAATAGGGCAGGGCAGCTCTAACCAACATCTCCAATCATGTCTCATTGATTGGACTCCAGGTTAGCGGACTCCAATTAGCTTTTGGAGAAGTCATTAGCCTATTGGTTCACATACTTTTTCCAACCTACACTATGAATGTTTAATTATGTATTCTATATAGACAAGAAATATACAATAATTTGTGTGTTATTAGTTTAAGCAGACTGTGTTTGTCTATTGTTGTGACCTAGATGAAGATCAGATCACATTTGATGACCAATTTATGCAGAAATCCAGGTACTTCCAAAGGGTTTACATACTGTTTCTTGCCACTGTATATTAATATCAACTATAAAATATTGACAATAATATTATAATATGAATATATAATATTACCCTATTAAATACTATGAAAGCCTTTTAAATAGGCCTGCTATGAATGTGTTTGACCGAAAAGGTCAGGATACAGTCTAGTACATCACCTAACACCTGCCCCTACCCACCTAACAAGCTAACTGAGGACAAACAGATACTTTTTCAAATGTAACATTTTCTCAAAGAGACGGACACAGAGGAGAGGTCTTTTGTGGTAACCATTGAAACGGGAGTTAAGCTGTTGGCTCTGAAAGAGAGAGGGGCAACAACAAGACAGTTTGGCTCCACATCAGACAACACCGGATATCAGACACAACACAGCTCCTCATCAGACAACACCAGATATCAGACACAACACAGCTCCTCATCAGACAACACCAGATATCAGACACAACACAGCTCCACATCAGACAACACCAGATATCAGACACAACACATCACCACATCAGACAACATCAGATATCAGACACAACACAGCTCCTCATCAGACAACACCAGATATCAGACACAACACAGCTCCTCATCAGACAACACCAGATATTAGACACAACACAGCTCCACATCAGACAACACCAGATATCAGACACAACACAGCTCCTCATCAGACAACACCAGATATCAGACACAACACAGCTCCTCATCAGACAACACCAGATATTAGACACAACACAGCTCCACATCAGACAACACCAGATATCAGACACAACACAGCTCCACATCAGACAACACCAGATATCAGACACAACACAGCTCCTCATCAGACAACACCAGATATCAGACACAACACAGCTCCACATCAGACAACACCAGATATCAGACACAACACATCACCACATCAGACACAACACATCACCACATCAGACACAACACAGCACTAGAGGTCAACCAATTAACCGGCATGGTCAATTAATTAGGGCCCATTTCAAGTTTTCATAACAAATCGGTAATCGGCATTTTTGGATGCCGATCATTGCAATCCACGAGGAGACTGCATGGCAGGCTAACCACCTGTTACGCGAGTGCAGCAAGGAGCCAAAGTAAGTTGCTAGCTAGCATTAAACTTATCTTATAAAAAGCAATCGATCTTAACATAATCACTGTGTCACGACTTCCTCTGAAGTCAGTCCCTCTCCTTGTTCGGGCGACGTTCTGCGGTCAACGTCACCGGTCTTCTAGCCATCGCCGATCCACCTTTCATTTTCCATTTGTTTTGTCTTGTCTTCCCACACACACCAGGTTTCAATTCCATCAATTACATGTTGTGTATTTAACCCTCTGTTCCCCCCATGTCCTTGTCCGGTATTGTTTATTGTAAGTGCTTGTGCACGTTATGTCTGGTGTGTGTCGGGTTGTGTACCCATTTATCGATTGTACCGTTTTCCGGTGGGTTTTTATTATTAAACTGCGCCGTTGGAAGCACAGTTTTTTGCTCTCCGGCGTCTGACTTCTCTGCCGCCAGTACGCACCCCTTACACACTAGTTAACGACACATGGTTGATGATATTACTAGTGTAACTAGCTTGTCCTGCGTTGCATATAATCAATGCGGTGCCTGTTAATTTATCATCGAATCACAGCCTACTGGTGATGATTTAACAAGCGCATTCGTGGAAAAAGCCCTATTGTTGCACCAATGTACCGAACCATAAACATCAATTCCTTTCTTAAAATCAATACACAATTATACTTTTTTAAACCTGCATACTTAGTTAAAATAAATTCATTTTAGCAGGCAATATTAACTAGGGAAATTGTGTCACTTCTCTTGCGTTCAGTGCAAGCAGAGTCAGGGTATATGCAGCAGTTTGGGTCGCCTGGCTCGTTGTGAACTGTGTGAAGACCATTTCTTCCTAACAAAGACTGTAATTAATTTGCCAGAATTTTACATAATTATGACATAACATTGAAGGTTGTGCAATGTAACAGCAATATTTAGACTTAGGGATGCTACCCGTTCGATAAAATACGTAAAGATTCCGTATTTCACTGAAAGAATTAACATTTTGTTTTCTAAATGATAGTTTCCGGATTTGACCATATTAATGACCTAAGGCTCGTATTTCTGTGTGTTTATTATATTGTTATTAAGTCTATGATTTGTTATTTGATAGAGCAGTCTGACTGAGCGGTGGTAGGCAGCAGCAGGCTCGTAAGCATTCATTCAAACAGCACTTTCCTGCATATACCAGCAGCTCTTCGAAATGCTTGAAGCACAGCGCTGTTCATGACTTCAAGCCTATCAACTCCCGAGATTAGGCTGGCAATACTATAGTGCCTATAAGAACATCCAATAGTCAAAGGTATATGAAATACAATTGGTATAGAGAGAAATAGTCCTATAATTCCTATAATAACTACAACTTAAAACTTCTCAACGGGGAATATTGAAGACTCATGTTAAAAGGAACCACCAGCTTTCATATGTTCTCATGTTCTGAGCAAGGAACTTAAAAGTTAGCAGTCACACCTGTGACTGCTTTATGCCTGTCTCTAGTGTCAATATGCTGTCTCGGCTAGTCCTAATTGTTTTATTTCACTGTAGAGCCCTCAGTCCTGCTCACCTTGCCTTAGATAGCTCTTTTATCCCACCCCCACACATGCGGAGACCTCATCTGGCTTAACTGGTCCCACCAGAGATGAAACCTCTCATCGTCACTCAATGCCTAGGTTTACCTCCACTGTACTCACATCTTACCATACCCTTTTCTGCTCCTTATGCCTTGAATGTATTCTACCACACCCAGAAAAATGCTCCTTATTTGCTCCTTATCTGCCTCATTGATTTTCTGTTCCGAACGCACTAGACGACCAGTTCTTACAGCCTTTGGCCGTACCCTTATCCTACTCCTCCTCTGTTCTTCTGGTGATGTAGAGGTTAACCCAGGCCCTGTAGACCCCAGTACCACACCTATTCCCCAGGTGCTCTCATTTGTTGACTTCTGTAACCGTAAAAGCCTTGGTTTCATGCATGTTAACATCAGAAGCATTCTCCCAAAGTTTGTTTGATTCACTGCTTTAGCACACTCCGCCAACCCTGATCTCCTTGCCGTGTCTGAATCCTGAATCTGAATCTGAAATGTTCATCCCCAACTACAACATTTTCCGCCAAGATAGAACTGCCAAAGGGGGCGGAGTTGCAATTTACTGCAGAGATAGCCTGCAGAGTTCTGTCATGCTATCCAGGTCTGTACCCAAACAACTTGAATTTCTACTTTTAAAAATCCACCTCTAAAAACAAGTCTCTCACCGTTGCCGCTTGCTACAGACCCCCCTCAGCCACCAGTTGTGCCCTGAACTCCATATGAGAATTGATTGCCCCCCATTTATCTTCAGAGTTCATACTGATAGGTGACCTAAACTGGGATATGCTTAACACCCCGGCCATCTTAAAATATAAACTAGATGCCCTCAATCTCACACAAATTATCAATGAACCTACCAGGTACAATCCCAAATCCGTAAACACAGGCACCCTCATAGATATCATCCTGACCAACTTGCCCTCTAAATACACCTCTGCTGTCTTCAACCAGGATCTCAGCGATCACTGCCTCATTGCCTGCGTCTGTAATGGGTCTGCGGTCAAACAACCACCCCTCATCACTGTCAAACGCTCCCTAAAACACTTCAGCGAACAGGCCTTTCTAATCGACCTGGCCCGGGTATGCTGGAAGGATATTGACCTCATCCCGTCAGTAGAGGATGCCTGGTTATCCTTTAAAAGTGCTTTCCTCACCATCTTAAATAAGCATGCCCCATTTAAAAAATGTAGAACTAAGAACAGAGACAGCCCTTGGTTCACTCCAGACTTGACTGCCCTTGACCAGTACAACATCATCCTGGTTTGAGTTGCACTGTGCAGACTGGTGAGAGTTGTCCGGTAGCTGATGACCGCTAGCAGTGGCTAACTGACTATTAGCTAGTAGCTAGTTAGCTGGCTAGCTTCTGTTGGGGGTTCCGGTTCTAAAGTAAAGAAAATAGCAGATCCATACCACATTGGGTGAGGCGGATTGCAGGAGAGTATGTTGAAGTTGAGGTTAAGAAAAATATTTTTAAAATATATGTGAAGAAAAATAAAGATATATACATGGGACACGACAAGAAGAGGACAAAGACGTCTGACTGCTACGCCATCTTCAATAAGCATTTTTCTATGGCTGGCCATGATTTAAACCTGGCTACCTCTACCCCGGGCCGACAGCTCTGCACTCCCCGCAGCAACTTTCCCATGCCCCCACCCCGCTTCTCCTTCACCCAAATTCAGATAGCTGATGTTCTGAAAGAGCTGCAAAATCTGGACCCCTACATATCAGCTGGGCTAGACAATCTGGACCCTCTCTTTCTAAAATGATCCGCTGTAATTGTTGCTATTACTATCCTGTTAAACCTCTCTCTCGTATCGTCTGAGATACCTAAAGATTGGAAAGCTGCCGCGGTCATCGCCCTCTTCAAAGAGGGTGACACTCTAGACCCAAACTGTTACAGACCTTTATCCATCCTGCCCTGCCTTTCTAAGGTCTTCGAAAGCCAAGTTAACAAACAGATTACCGACCATTTCGAATCCCACCATACCTTCTCCGCTATGCAATCTGGTCCTAAACGATATCTGGTCCTAAACAATATCATAACCGCCATCGATAAAAGACAGTACTGTGCAGCCGTCTTCATCGACCTGGCCAAGGCTTTCGACTCTGTCAATCACCGCATTCTTATCGGCAGACTCAACAGCCTAGGTTTCTCAAATGACTGCTTTGCCTGGTTCACCAACTACTTCTCAGATAGAGTTCAGTGTGCCAAATCGGAGGGCCTGTTGTCCGGACCTCTGGCAGTCTCTATGGGGGTGCCACAGGGTTCAAACTCTCGGGCCGACTTTTTTCTCTGTATATATCAATGATGTTGCTCTTGCTGCGGATGATTCTCTAATCCACCTCTATGCAGACGACACCATTCTGTATACTTCTAGCCCTTCTTTGGACACTGTGTTAACTTCTTTGATATAGGGGGCAGCATTTTCACTTTTGGATGAATTGCGTGCTCATAGTGAACTGCCTCATACTCTGTCCCAGATGCTAATATATGCATATTATTATTACTATTGGATATAAAACACTCTGAAGTTTCTAAAACTGTTTGAATGATGTCTGTGAGTATAACATAACTCATATGGCAGGCAAAAACCTGAGAAAGAATCCAAACAGGAAGTGAGAATTCTGAGACTGGTCAATGTTCAACTCATCGCCTATTCAATTCCCTGTAATATATGGATCTGTTTGCCTACGCCTTCCACTAGATGTCAACAGTCTGTAGAACGTGGAATGAAGGCTCTAGTGTGATGTGGGGCCGGATGGGAGGTGTTTCAGTCATTGGTCTGGCAGAATGAGAATTCATTTTTTCAAACATCGCATGGAACATATTTTGGACCTCAATGTTATACTTGCTGGCCAGGGCCTGAGATCTTTAAGTTCCGTCCCTGCTTGTGTGTATAAACAATTTGATTCAGTACATACCTTGACAACTGTCATTCACTTCCTCAAACCCCGCCTGGCACACACACTTCCCGATGGGCACTAGCCACTCCCCCTCTGCGCTGCAGTGCATCCTGGGTAGGTCCTCCGCCACCGAGTTGTTGACACATTTTCCTGCCACCTCCAGCAGCTGGGAGGAGTCCGACCCTGTAATAGTGTCCTGGAACTGAGCTAGGTTCCTCACTATGAAGGGACACTTCTTATAGAACACCCTGACAGAGACCAACGCTATACAGGCTCCCAGGTCCTGAAACGCCAGGTAGAACCCTTTCTTCATCAACGGTCCCAGATCCCTGACCTCTGTATTCAGCTTCATCACTCTGTCTCCCAGGTCTAACTCTGTAAAGCTCTCGTCAGCAGCGATGGTGTCTACCTTAGAGTACTGACTCTCTCTGAGGTTCCTCCCCTCCTCATCGTTAGACTCATAGTAGTACATGTTGAAGGTCTCCTTGCAGGTACCCACGCCACCCGGAAGGCTGTTACAGTCCCTCAGGGTGAACTGTAGCTCCACGAACACCCTCTGAGCTCCCTCGTTGAGGATGAGGTTTGTCTGGAGCCAGTTGTTCTGGTTGTGTTCCATCACTTTACACACCTGGTACGTGTGGATCGGAGCATAGTTCTCATCCACCTCACCTATCTCCTCCCACTGTAGAGAAGGGAAATAGAGAGATGGAAAGATGTCAAACATTGTTTCATGTTCAGTTACAGCTGACTGGTTTATGTTGTAATAGACTACTGCTAAGTAGTTATCATCTACCTCACCTGTCTCCTCTAGCTATAGGTTACTAGAATTGACCAGAACCTATTGCCTATAGGTTACTAGAATTGACCAGAACCTATTGCCTATAGGTTACTAGAATTGACCAGAACCTATTGCCTATAGGTTACTAGAATTGACCAGAACCTATTGCCTATAGGTTACTAGAATTGACCAGAACCTATTGCCTATAGGTTACTAGAATTGACCAGAACCTATTGCCTATAGGTTACTAGAATTGACCAGAACCTATTGCCTATAGGTTACTAGAATTGACCAGAACCTATTGCCTATAGGTTACTAGAATTGACCAGAACCTATTGCCTATAGGTTACTAGAATTGACCAGAACCTATTGCCTATAGGTTACTAGAATTGACCAGAACATATTGCCTATAGGTTACTAGAATTGACCAGAACCTATTGCCTATAGGTTACTAGAATTGACCAGAACCTATTGCCTATAGGTTACTAGAATTGACCAGAACATATTGTCTATAAGTTACTACTATTGACCAGAACCTATTGCCTATAAGTTACTACTATTGACCAGAACCTATTGCCTATAGGTTACTATAATTGACCAGAACCTATTGCCTATAGGTTACTAGAATTGACCAGAACCTATTGCCTATAGGTTACTAGAATTGACCAGAACCCGTGGAATAATAGTGTAGCTGGTGAGGATGGTAGAACATGTAGGGTTGTGTGCTCGGGTTGTGTGTGATTGTGTGTGGTTGTGTGTGGTTGTGTGTATGGGTTGTTTGTGTGGGTTGTGTATTGGTTGTGTATGGGTTGTGTATGGTTGTGTATGGGTGTGTATGAGTTGTGTGTGGTTGTGTATGAGTTGTGTATGGGTGTGTATGAGTTGTGTGTGGTTGTGTATGGGTTGTGCATGGGGTGTGTATGAGTTGTGTGTGGTTGTGTATGGGTTGTTTGTGTGGGTTGTGTATGGGTTGTGTATGGGTTGTGTATGAGTTGTGTGTGGTTGTGTATGGGTTGTGTATGAGTTGTGTGTCGTTGTGTATGGGTTGTGTATGGGTGTGTATGAGTTGTGTGTGGTTGTGTGTATGGGTTGTGTGTATGGGTTGTGTATGAGGTGTGTGTGGTTGTGTATGGGTTGTGTATGGGTGTGTATGAGGTGTGTGTGGTTGTGTATGGGTTGTGTATGGGTGTGTATGAGGTGTGTGTGAGTTGTGTGTGGTTGTGTATGGGTTGTGTATGGGTGTGTATGAGTGCACCAATTTGTAAGTCGCTCTGGATAAGAGCGTCTGCTAAATGACTTAAATGTAAATGTAAATGTGTGTGTGGTTGTGTATGGGTTGTGTATGGGTGTGTATGAGGTGTGCATGAGTTGTGTATGGGTTGTGTATGGGTGTGTATGAGTTGTGTGTATGGGTTGTGTATGGTTGTGTATGAGTTGTGTGTGGTTGTGTATGGGTTGTGTGTGGTTGTGTATGGGTTGTGTGTGGTTTGTGCACCAGCTATTGAAACCCTTTTTTACAAGCTGCTAATATATTGGTCACAGTTTAACTCCACTTCAACTGACAAAGTAAAAGCATAAAGACATTTCAAATACAACATTAATAATTCACTCCTCAGTAATCAGCTTCCATTATGTTATAAATTACATCTCATTCCAGCTAGTAGCCAGCCCCATCTGAGAGACCAGGGTCCTAGTGGTCTGACTGGGCTTTGAGACTCATTCAGCCAGCCCCATCTGATAGACCAGGGTCCTATTGGTCTGACTGGGCTTTGAGACTCATTCAGCCAGCCCCATCTGAGAGACCAGGGTCCTATTGGTCTGACTGGGCTTTGAGACTCATTCAGCCAGCCCCATCTGAGAGACCAGGGTCCTAGTGGTCTGACTGGGCTTTGAGACTCATTCAGCCAGCCCCATCTGAGAGACCAGGGTCCTAGTGGTCTGACTGGGCTTTGAGACTCATTCAGCCAGCCCCATCTGAGAGACCAGGGTCCTAATGGTCTGACTGGGCTTTGGGACTCATTCAGCCAGCCCCATCTGAGAGACCAGGGTCCTAGTGGTCTGACTGGGCTTTGAGACTCATTCAGCCAGCCCCATCTGAGAGACCAGGGTCCTAATGGTCTGACTGGGCTTTGAGACTCATTCAGCCAGCCCCATCTGAGAGACCAGGGTCCTAATGGTCTGACTGGGCTTTGGGACTCATTCAGCCAGCCCCATCTGAGAGACCGGGGTCCTAGTGGTCTGACTGGGCTTTGGGACTCATTCAGCCAGCCCCATCTGAGAGACCAGGGTCCAAGTGGTCTGACTGGGCTTTGAGACTCATTCAGCCAGCCCTATCTGAGAGACCAGGGTCCTATTGGTCTGACTGGGCTTTGAGACTTATTCAGCCAGCCCCATCTGAGAGACCAGGGTCCTAGTGGTCTGACTGGGCTTTGGGACTCATTCAGCCAGCCCCATCTGAGAGACCAGGGTCTTAGTGGTCTGACTGGGCTTTGGGACTCATTCAGCCAGCCCCATCTGAGAGACCAGGGTCCTAGTGGTCTGACTGGGCTTTGAGACTCATTCAGCCAGCCCCATCTGAGAGACCAGGGTCCTATTGGTCTGACTGGGCTTTGGGACTCATTCAGCCAGCCCCATCTGAGAGACCAGGGTCCTAGTGGTCTGACTGGGCTTTGAGACTCATTCAGCCAGCCCCATCTGAGAGACCAGGGTCCTATTGGTCTGACTGGGCTTTGAGACTCATTCAGCCAGCCCCATCTGAGAGACCAGGGTCCTAGTGGTCTGACTGGGCTTTGGGACTCATTCAGCCAGCCCCATCTGAGAGACCAGGGTCCTAGTGGTCTGACTGGGCTTTGAGACTCATTCAGCCAGCCCCATCTGAGAGACCAGGGTCCAAGTGGTCTGACTGGGCTTTGAGACTCATTCAGCCAGCCCCATCTGAGAGACCAGGGTCCTAGTGGTCTGACTGGGCTTTGAGACTCATTCAGCCAGCCCCATCTGAGAGACCGGGGTCCTAGTGGTCTGACTGGGCTTTGGGACTCATTCAGCCAGCCCCATCTGAGAGACCAGGGTCCAAGTGGTCTGACTGGGCTTTGAGACTCATTCAGCCAGCCCCATCTGAGAGACCAGGGTCCTATTGGTCTGACTGGGCTTTGAGACTCATTCAGCCAGCCCCATCTGAGAGACCAGGGTCCTAGTGGTCTGACTGGGCTTTGGGACTCATTCAGCCAGCCCCATCTGAGAGACCAGGGTCTTAGTAGTCTGACTGGGCTTTGAAACTCATTCAGCCAGCCCCATCTGAGAGACCAGGGTCCTATTGGTCTGACTGGGCTTTGAGACTCATTCAGCCAGCCCCATCTGAGAGACCAGGGTCCTAGTGGTCTGACTGGGCTTTGGGACTCATTCAGCCAGCCCCATCTGAGAGACCAGGGTCCTAGTGGTCTGACTGGGCTTTGAGACTCATTCAGCCAGCCCCATCTGAGAGACCAGGGTCCAAGTGGTCTGACTGGGCTTTGAGACTCATTCAGCCAGCCCCATCTGAGAGACCAGGGTCCTAGTGGTCTGACTGGGCTTTGAGACTCATTCAGCCAGCCCCATCTGAGAGACCAGGGTCCAAGTGGTCTGACTGGGCTTTGGGACTCATTCAGCCAGCCCCATCTGAGAGACCAGGGTCCTAGTGGTCTGACTGACTGGGCTTTGGGACTCATTCAGCCAGCCCCATCTGAGAGACCAGGGTCCTAGTGGTCTGACTGGGCTTTGAGACTCATTCAGCCAGCCCCATCTGAGAGACCAGGGTCCTAGTGGTCTGACTGGGCTTTGAGACTCATTCAGCCAGCCCCATCTGAGAGACCAGGGTCCAAGTGGTCTGACTGGGCTTTGAGACTCATTCAGCCAGCCCCATCTGAGACACCAGGGTCCTATTGGTCTGACTGGGCTTTGGGACTCATTCAGCCAGCCCCATCTGAGAGACCAGGGTCCTAATGGTCTGACTGGGCTTTGGGACTCATTCAGCCAGCCCCATCTGAGAGACCAGGGTCCTAGTGGTCTGACTGGGCTTTGGGACTCATTCAGCCAGCCCCATCTGAGAGACCAGGGTCCTAGTGGTCTGACTGGGCTTTGGGACTCATTCAGCCAGCCCCATCTGAGAGACCAGGGTCCTAGTGGTCTGACTGGGCTTTGGGACTCATTCAGCCAGCCCCATCTGAGAGACCAGGGTCCTAGTGGTCTGACTGGGCTTTGGGACTCATTCAGCCAGCCCCATCTGAGAGACCAGGGTCCTAGTGGTCTGACTGGGCTTTGAGACTCATTCAGCCAGCCCCATCTGAGAGACCAGGGTCCTAGTGGTCTGACTGGGCTTTGGGACTCATTCAGCCAGCCCCATCTGAGAGACCAGGGTCCTAGTGGTCTGACTGGGCTTTGAGACTCATTCAGCCACCCCCATTTGAGAGACCAGGGTCCTATTGGTCTGACTGGGCTTTGAGACTCATTCAGCCAGCCCCATCTGAGAGACCAGGGTCCTATTGGTCTGACTGGGCTTTGGGACTCATTCAGCCAGCCCCATCTGAGAGACCGGGGTCCTAGTGGTCTGACTGGGCTTTGGGACTCATTCAGCCAGCCCCATCTGAGAGACCAGGGTCCAAGTGGTCTGACTGGGCTTTGAGACTCATTCAGCCAGCCCCATCTGAGAGACCAGGGTCCAAGTGGTCTGACTGGGCTTTGGGACTCATTCAGCCAGCCCCATCTGAGAGACCAGGGTCCAAGTGGTCTGACTGGGCTTTGAGACTCATTCAGCCAGCCCCATCTGAGAGACCAGGGTCCTAGTGGTCTGACTGGGCTTTGGGACTCCTTCAGCCAGCCCCATCTGAGAGACCAGGGTCCTAGTGGTCTGACTGGGCTTTGGGACTCATTCAGCCAGCCCCATCTGAGAGACCAGGGTCCTAGTGGTCTGACTGGGCTTTGAGACTCATTCAGCCAGCCCCATCTGAGAGACCAGGGTCATATTGGTCTGACTGGCTGACTGACTGTAATGATGATATTTCCCTCTAATACCCAGGAGGCTTCAGACAGATGGGAGGTGTATTATAATGACACACACACACACACACACACACACACACACACACACACACACACACACACACACACACACACACACACACAGATGTGTTTCTAATGTCTCTGGGCTAAAGGCTGGGACAGCTATAAACATCTGTCTGCTCCAACCGCCATCCCCCATCCAATTGAATCCTTTCATCAGCCAGCTAATAGTGTCCTTTCATGACTCCATAATGTGGTCGCCAAATACATGTCTGTGATCTGGTGGAACTGAATAATGTCTCCATAATCAGCTGTCTCTGATGTGGGGCTTCCAAACATACATCATCAGCTGTGTGATGTAGAGAAGTGGTCCACTAGGACGGTATGTAAAGTATAGAACGATCTAGGACAACGCTACAACTGTGAAATAGGACTACGTAAATACGTATCAAATCAAAGTTTATTTGTCACATGCGCCGAATATAACAGGTCTAGACCTTACAGTGAAATGCTTACTTTACAAGCCCTTTAACCAACAATGCAGTTTTAAGAAGAAAAAAAAAATAGAAAAAAAAGAAGTAAGAGATAAGAATACCAAATAATTAAAGAGCAGCAGTAAATAACAAAAGTCTATGCCTATGTAACGGATGTGAAATGGCTAGCTAGTTAGCGGGTACGCGCTACTAGCGTTTCAATCAGTTACGTCACTTGCTCTGAGACTTAAGTAGAGTTTCCCCTTGCTCTGCAAGGGCCGCGGCCTTTGTGGCGCGATGGGTAACGATGCTTCGTGACGATGCTTCGGGGTTGATGTGTGCAGAGGGTCCCTGGTTTGCGCCCGTGTCGGGGCGAGGGGACGGTTTAAAGTTATACTGTTACATTGGTGCCGTGACCCGGATCAACAGCATCAATGTAACAGTATAACTTTAAACCGTCCCCTCGCCCCGACACGGGCGCGAACCAGGGACCCTCTGCACACATCAACCCCGAAGCATCGTCACGAAGCATCGTTACCCATCGCGCCACAAAGGCCGCGGCCCTTGCAGAGCAAGGGGAAACCCTACTTAAGTCTCAGAGCAAGTGACGTAACTGATTGAAATGCTAGTAGCGCGTACCCGCTAACTAGCTAGCCATTTCACATCCGTTACACTTAGTGTGAAGCTGCAGGTCTTAAGGGCATTGGGCGCCCACGAGTCACCAGAACAGCTTCAAAGCACCTTGGCTAGTGTTTAGAACTCTATTGGAGGGATGTGACATCATTCTTTCCAAGATAAATTTCATAATTCTGTGTTTTTTTGATGGTGGTGAAAAACACTGTCTCGGGCACCGCTCCAGTATCTCCCAATTTGGTTAAGATGTTGGGCCTAATGTATTAACTGTGCGAATTTACTAAATTAGGTCTTACTAAATTTTGCCATACGTGGAGATTGTAGGATTTGCGCGCGCCCCAAATTATTGTGATTTATCAAACTGTCGCACGCAACATATAAGCATGTTTTAATTGATAATTCAGAGCCAAACTATATTTGGGCGGTGGCAACCCCGCCTGGAAAACGCCCTCCAATCACCTTATATGGTAACCAAAACGCCCTCCAATCACCTTATATGGTAACCAAAACGCCCTCCAATCACCTTATACGGTAACCAAAACACCCTCCGTTCGCCTTATATGGTAACCAAAACGCCTCCATTCACCTTATATGGTAACCAAAACGCCCTCCAATCACCTTATACGGTAACCAAAACACCTCCATTCACCTTATATGGTAACCAAAACGCCCTCCAATCACCTTATACGGTAACCAAAACACCTCCATTCACCTTATATGGTAACCAAAACGCCCTCCAATCACCATATATGGTAACCCTGCCTGGAAAACGCCCTCCCTTCACCTTATATGGTAACCAAAACGCCTCCATTCACATTATATGGTAACCAAAACGCCTCCATTCACCTTATATGGTAACCAAAACGCCTCCATTCACCTTATATGGTAACCCTGCCTGGAAAACGCCCTCCATTCACATTATACGGTAACCAAAACACCTCCATTCACCTTATATGGTAACCAAAACGCCCTCCAATCACCTTATACGGTAACCAAAACGCCTCCATTCACCTTATATGGTAACCAAAACGCCTCCAATCACCTTATATGGTAACCCTGCCTGGAAAACGCCCTCCCTTCACCTTATATGGTAACCAAAACGCCTCCATTCACATTATATGGTAACCAAAACGCCTCCATTCACCTTATATGGTAACCAAAACGCCTCCATTCACCTTATATGGTAACCCTGCCTGGAAAACGCCCTCCATTCACATTATATGGTAACCAAAACGCCTCCATTCACATTATATGGTAACCAAAACGCCTCCAATCACCTTATACGGTAACCAAAACGCCTCCATTCACCTTATATGGTAACCAAAACGCCTCCAATCACCTTATATGGTAACCAAAACGCCTCCATTCACCTTATATGGTAACCAAAACGCCCTCCATTCACCTTATACGGTAACCAAAACGCCTCCATTCACCTTATATGGTAACCAAAACGCCCTCCAATCACATTATATGGTAAACAGGCTTCCTGTTTACAGTGCATTCGGAAATTATTCAGACCCCTTCACTTTTTCCACATTTTGTTACGTTACACACTTATTCTCAAATGGTTTAAATGTTTTAAAAGTCTCATGATTGTAGACTACAGTAAAAAGAGGACCCGAGCACGCCCCCATTCTCATCGACGGGGCTGCAGTGGAGCAGGTTGACAGCTTCAAGTTCCTTGGTGTCCACATCACCAACAAACTATCATGGTCCAAACACACCAAGACAGTTGTGAAGAGGACACGACAAAACCTATTACCCCTCAGGAGACTGAAAAGATTTGGCATGGGTCCTCAGATGTTTTAAAGGTTCTACAGCTGCACCATCGAGAGCATCCTGACTGGTTGCATCACCGCCTGGCATGGCAACTGCTTGGCCTCTGACCGCAAGGCACTACAGAGGGCAGTGCGAACAGCCCAGTACATCACTGGGGCCAATCTTCCTGCCATCCAGGACCTCTATACCAGGCGGTGTCAGAGGAAGGCCCTAAAAATTGTCAAAGACTCCAGCCACCCTAGTCATAGACTGTTTTATTTGCATTGCCCCCCCCCCCTCTTTTCCACAGCTGCTACTCTCTGTTATTATCTATGCATAGTCACTTTAATAACTCTACCTACATGTACATATTATTATTACCTCAACTAACCGGTGCCCTCCGCACATTGACTCTGTACCGGTACCCCCTGTATATAGCCTCCACATTGACGCTGTACCGGTACCCCCTGTATATAGCCTCCACATTGACTCTGTACCGGTACCCCCTGTATATAGCCTCCACATTGACTCTGTACCGGTACCCCCTGTATATAGCCTCCACATTGACGCTGTACCGGTACCCCCTGTATATAGTCTCCACATTGACTCTGTACCGGTACCCCCTGTATATAGCCTCCACATTGACTCTGTACCGGTACCCCCTGTATATAGTCTCCACATTGACTCTGTACCGGTACCCCCTGTATATAGCCTCCACATTGACTCTGTACCGGTACCCCCTGTATATAGCCTCCACATTGACTCTGTACCGTAATACCCTGTATATAGTCTCCACATTGACTCTGCACCGGTACCCCCTGTATATAGCCTCCACATTGACTCTGTACCGGTACCCCCTGTATATAGCCTCCACATTGACGCTGTACCGGTACCCCCTGTATATAGTCTCCACATTGACTCTGTACCGGTACCCCCTGTATATAGCCTCCACATTGACTCTGTACCGGTACCCCCTGTATATAGTCTCCACATTGACTCTGTACCGGTACCCCCTGTATATAGCCTCCACATTGACTCTGTACCGGTACCCCCTGTATATAGTCTAACTATTGTTATTTTACTGCTGCTCTTTAATTACTTGCTACTTTTATTTCTTATTCTTATCTGTATTTATAATTTTTTACTGCACTGTTGGTTAAGGGCTCATAAGTAAGCATTTCACTGTAAGGTCTACACTCTAAGGTCTGTTGTATTCAGCATTTCACTTTAAGGTTTACATCTGTTGTATTCGGCGCATGTGACTAATAACATTTGATTTGATTTGATCAATCTGCACACAATACCGCATAATGACAAAGTTTGGAAAAACCAAGACTCTTCCTAGAGCTGGCCGCTCGGCCAAACTGAGCAATCGGGGGGGAAGGGCCTTGTCCCGAAGCCAGTTCTGCGTTGTTTTGGCTGTGTGCCAGACTGGGGCTAAGGTTCACCTTCCAACAAGACAATGACTCGAAGCACACAGCCAAGATAATGAAGGAGTGGCTTCGGGACAAGTCTCTGAATGTCCTTGAGTGGCGCAGCCAGAACCCGATCGAACGTCTCTGGAGAGACCTGAAAATAGCTGTGCAGCGATGCTCCCCATCCAACCTTACAGCTTGAGAGGTTCTGCAGAGAAGAATGTGAGAAACTCCCGAAATACAGGTGTGCCAAGCTTGTAGCGTCATACCCAAGAAGACTTCTGGCTGTAATCGCTGCCAAAGGTGCTTCAAAAAGTACTGAGTAAAGGGTCTGAATACTTACGTAAATGTGATATTTCCAGTTTTAATGTTTCATAAATTTGCACACAAAAAATGTTTTTGCTTTGTCACTATGGGGTATTGTGTGTAGAATGATGAGGGGAAAGAACAATTTAATACATTTTAGAATAAGGCTGTAACGTAACAAAAAGTGGAAAAAGTGAAGGGGCCTGAATACTTTCCGAAAGCATTAAGACCCCGCTGAGCCAACATCAGAAATGGCTCAGAAAACGTACCTCAATGCAGGTGAGAAATTGCATTATATAGAATTGTCCCATTATCCCAACTGTTGGGAAGATTGAACGACTGCTAAGCAGATGTAACAGTTAGGATAATGGGACAGTACAACTCAAACAGCAAATGGCATTTTTCACAGCGCCTGCCTGTCTGTCTGTCTGTCTGTCTGTCAGCCTACCTACCTACCTACCTACCTACCTACCTACCTACCTACCTACCTACCTACCTACCTACCTACCTACCTGTCTGTCTGTCTGTCTGCCTGCCTGCCTACATGCCTGCCTGCCTGTCTGTCTGTGTCTGTCCACATGCCTGCCTTTCTGCCTGTCTGTCTGCCTGCCTACATGCCTGCCTGCCTGTCTGTCTGTGTGCCTACATGCCTGCCAGTCTGTCTGCCTGTCTGCCTACATGCCTGCCTGCCTGCCTGTGTGCCTACATGCCTGCCAGTCTGTCTGCCTGTCTGCCTACATGCCTGCCTGCCTGCCTACATGCATGCCTGCCTGCCTACATGCCTGCCTGTCTGTGTGCCTACATGCCTGCCAGTCTGTCTGCCTGTCTGCCTACATGCATGCCTGCCTGCCTACATGCCTGCCTGCCTGCCTGTCTGTGTGCCTACATGCCTGCCAGTCTGTCTGTCTGTCTGCCTACATGCCTGCCTGCACGTATCTGTGTGCAGTGCTGAGTCTGAGGTCTGGTTGGACCCCTGATGACACACCCAGCAGAGTAAAACACACACACACACACACACACACACACACACACACACACACACACACACACACACACACACACACACACACTCAGCAAAGACCCCAGAGACAAATCCTCTTAACGCTGATAAACAGGATGTAAAGTAACAGGTTGGACTCGGCTTTAAAACAGATTAGGCCTAACAGACACTCACTCTAACAGCGTGTGCTTCCCAAACCCTACTCCCTATACAGTGTACTACAGTTGACGAGGGCCCTTAAGGATCTGGTAAAAAAAGTACTCCACTATACAGTGAATATGGAGCCATTTAGGAATCACCCAGGAAGATATAACGAGGTGCTCTTCACAACGACTGGAGGTACAGTACACTCACACAAAGGGATTACCCAGGACGGACCGGCGATACACTGACAGGACAAAACATTAGGACCACCTTCCTAATATTTAGTTACACCCCCCTTTGCCCGCAGAAAAGCTTCAATTTGCCTGGGCGTGGACTCTACAAGGTGTCGAAAGCATTCCACAAGGATGCTGGCCCATGTTGACTCCAATACTTCCCACTGTCCTTTGGGTGGTGGACCATTCTTGATACACACGGGAAAATATTGACCGTGAAAAACACAGCAGTGTTGCACTTCCTGGAACGAAAGAAACTTAAATCTTTTGTCTTGCCCATTCACCGTCTGAATGGCACACATACACAATCCATGTCTCAGTTGTCTCAAGGCTTAAAAATCCTTCTTTAACCACCTGTCTCCTCCCCTTCATCTACACTGATTGAAGTGGATTTAACAGGTGACATCAATAAGGGATCATAACTTTCACCTGGATTCACCTGGTCCGTCTATGTCATGGCAAAAGGTGCTCTTAATGTGTTGTATACTCAGTGTTAATTGACCAGCGTCACTGGGTTTACCTTGCAATGTTTGTGTTTCTATCTAGACATGGTGATCTTAAGTTGATTAGTGTTGGCACTGTTAGAGATCTTTACTCCTCCTGTTGTCTTCTCTGTACTATACAGACTGTTCCTGTAGACAGAACAACTGTGTTTGATGATAACAGAAAGGATTTCTTAACCTGACCTTTACCTTTTCTTCCTCCTTGCATCTTTTTATCCTTCTCTATTTCTTTACTCACTTCCTTTCACTCGTTACTCTCTATCCTCCTGTTCACTCCTCTGAATGCACCCTTTGCTGTTTCTCTCCCCGTTTAGCTCTCCCACTTGAACCCTGTAACTCACTCCAAGCCACTCCAAGCCATCACTATTTCTGGGGCTCAACTGTGCACTAAACATCACGCACACCAAACCCAAGTACTCAGTCCCTAGGCATCCCCCCTAGCCCCTCAACACAGAATGAAAGATAAAGAAAGAGCTAAGAGAAAGAGAGAACTAAGAGAAAGAGCAGTCTGGACTGGTTGAAGCCGAGTGGGAAGGATTAAGGTGCTTCTACACTTCTACACTACTTCCTGCATTGCTTGCTGTTTGGGATTTTAGGCTGGGTTTCTGTACAGCACTTTGAGATATCAGCTGATGTAAGAAGGGCTGTATAAATACATTTCATTTGATTATTTTAAAAGTGTTTAAGTCTGCGGTGAATCATCATAATCAATACACTGGTAAAAGTCAACAGTTAAAACGCCAAGATAGCTACATGTACATATGTTATTGTCTCATTTTCATTGCTAGCTATTGTTAGCTAAAAGTCTACAGTTAAAAGTGCCTTCAGAAAGTATTCAGACCCCTTGAATTTCTCCACATTTTGTTAAATGTTCAGTCTTATTCTAAAATGGATTAAATAAATAAAAATCCTCAGCAATCTACACACAATACCCCCTAATGACATCACAATACCCCATAATGACATCACAATACCCCATAATGACAAAGTGAAAACAGGTTTTTAGAAAAACAGAAATACCTTATTATAACTCAGTATTCAGACCCTTTGCTATGAGACTCGAAATTGAGCTCAGGTGCATCCTGTTTCCATTGATCATCCTTGAGATGTTTCTAAATCTTGATTTTCAGTCCACCTGTGGTAAATTCAGTTGATTGGACATGATTTGAAAAGGCACACACGTGTCTATATAAGGTCCCATAATTGACAGTGCATTTCAGAGAAAAAACCAAGGTATGAAATCACAGGAATTGTCCTCCCAGAAAGGATTGTGTCGAGGCACAGATCTGGGGAAGGGTACCAAAAAATGTTTGCAGCATTGAAGGTCCCGAAGAATACAGTGGCCTCAATCATTCTTAAATGGAAGGCGTTTGGAACCACGAAGACTCTTCCTAGAGCTGGCCGCCTCCTCAAACTGAGCAATCGGGGGAGAAGGGCCTTGGTCAGGTATGTGACCAAGAACCCAATGGTCACTCTGACAGAGCTCCAGAGTTCCTCTGTGGAAATGGGAAAACCTTCCAGAAGGACAACCATCTCTGCAGCACTCCACCAATCGCGCCTTTATGTTAGAGTGGCCAGACGGAAGCCACTCCTCAGTAAAAGGCACATGACAAGACTCAGACCATGAGAAACAAGATTCTCTGTTCAGATGTAACCAAGATTCACGACTGGAGGAAACCTGGTACCATCCCTACGGTGAAGCATTGTGGTGGCAGCATCATGCTGTGGGGATGTTTTCAGCGGCAGGGACTGGGAGACTAGTCAGGATCGAGGGAAAGATGAACGGAGCAAAGTACAGAGAGATCCTTGATGAAAACCTGCTCCAGAGCATTCAGGACCTCAGACTGGGGTGAAGGTTCACCTTCCAAAAGGACAACAACCCTAAGCACAAAACCAAGACAACGCATGAGTGGCTTCGGGACAAGTCTCTGAAAGTCCTTGAGTGGCGCAGCCAGAGCCCGGACTTGAACCAGATCGAACATCTCTGGAGACCTGAAAACAGCTGTGCAGCGACATTTCCCATTCAACCTGACAGAGCTTGAGAGGATCTGCAGAGAAAAATGGGAGAAACTCCCAAATACAGGTGTGCCAAGCTTGTAGCATCACACCCAAGAAGACTTGATGCTGTAATCGCTGCCAAAGGTGCTTCAACAAAGTACTGAGTAAAGAGTCAGAATACTTATGTAAATGTGACATACATTTTTTTTTTTTTTTATATAAATTAGCAAACATTTCTAAAAACCTGTTTTTACTTCATCATTATGCTGTATTGTGTGTAGATTGATGAGGGGATTTTTTTTTAAATACATTATAGAATAAGTCTGTAATGTAACAAAATGTGGAAAAATTCAAGGGGTGTGAATCTTTCTGAAGGCCCTGGAGCTAGCTAGCTAGCAGTTGCATACAGTCACCGTTACAGCTCGCTACATCCCGCAAAAAGCAATTGTTTACAGACGGCTCATTGCGGGATGAAGCAACATTAATACAGTTAGCTGAGCAGTTAGCTCAGTTGGTTTCTGCTGTTAATGTTGATTGCTCATGTGCTAAACCATGTATAACATGATGATAATCTTTGTTTACCAATTTGTCATGTTTAACTAGATGGCTACAAAAAATAGCCACTGTGGTGGGAATGCTAACTGTTAGCAAGCTAATCAAACCATATGTTACGTTATAGGGACACATGCTAAGTTGGCTAGCTAGCTAGCCACAATGAAATTATAGCTAAATAGCTATTGGATTATAGATTTTGAGGGTTGTTTTTTTATATGGTCAACTAGCTGGCGAGCTAGATCAATACCATTTTTATCTAGCTAGCTGGTAATTATGAAGCTAAATGTTTGCTAAATCTAGCTAGTTATCTTGTGTCTGTATTGCCATTGTTTGGCTGGATGGAGGTTCATTATGTACAGGGCATTTTAGTACCGCTGTAGTAGTCAACAGGCAATAACAAGCTACAGGACATTCATTCACGTTTTAACCTATTTTTCTGGACTTTGTCTTGTCTCCAGTACAAGGAGGTGATCGAAGGTGAACACGCAACACTTCAGGTGTGTTGTCTTTGTACTTTGAGCTTATTGCTTGAACTTGGGGGTCAATGAATGTTATTGCTGGAATGTAATGTTTTAATGTCTTGTCTATTTTAGTCTGCTTTCCTCCTTTACAGCTGTAATGGTCTGGAGCCTGGTGTTGTTGTGGCCGAGGAGCTTTCACTCAGATGGAACCAGGTTTCACTCCTTTACAGCTGTAATGGTCTGGAGCCTGGTGGTGTTGTGGCCGAGGAGCTTTCACTCAGATGGAACCAGGTTTCACTCCTTTACAGCTGTAACGGTCTGGAGCCTGGTGTTGTTGTGACCGAGGAGCTTTCACTCAGATGGAACCAGGTTTCACTCCTTTACAGCTGTAATGGTCTGGAGCCTGGTGGTGTTGTGGCCAAGGAGCTTTCACTCTGTGTAATGTTGACATCCTTCCTCCCAGAGATGTGAAAGCCGTCCCCCGGACTGGACACAACCAGGCAAACATATATTTTTGAGAAGATCAAGACTTCTATATTGAAAAGCACATGGTCATTACATATATATTCTCAAAGAAATATGAAATATGTTCTCAGGCTAGATTACATTGTTAATATCATAACATGGCCTGAAGTTACTCCAAGGATCTGATGATATAGGCCTGTATATTGATCTTACTGTATATTTATCTTATCTTTTGTATTTAGATTTTAACCTAAGCCTTTACGTGTTTGTGTGTTTTAAGGTTTTTCTTAAATTGTAGGCTACTATTTTTAGCACTTGAAGTTAACAAAGTATTTTATTGTTGAAATCTTTTCTCAGTTTTTATTTAAGCATTTATTATTTATTTAACCTCACTGCTTTAGCACATAGCCACAGTCACATGTTCCAAAGTGAATTCTTTAAGAGATGCGTGGGTTTAACCTTTGTTTAACTAGGCAAGTCAGTTAGGAACAAATTCTTATTTTACAATGATGGCCTACCCCCTGGCCAAACCCGAACGACGCTGGACCAATTGTGTTCCGCCCTATAGAGGGTGTAAACTATGCTAAAATGGGCGTAAACAATGAACAGCACTGCAGCTGGTCAATGTGAAAGGTTATCTTTGTTATACAACAATACTCAATGTAATATTGTTAACGGTTTGCCTGATGGGGAAACTCAGTGAGATAATGTTCAGAGAATCCATTTTGGCAGTTTGGTGAAAGTATTCCTTTACTAAATATATGTTTCACAGTGATTAATGTAGAGCAAGTGTGAAAACCACAGCAAAATGCATTTGTCCTAAATGGGATTCTAAGTGTATCACCTTTTAAAGCTGCATTACTTCCCCATGTTCCCTCCCACTCATACACATAGTGTATGATACACTATTTAGAAGCTGAGTCTACTTCCCCATGTTCCCTCCCACTACAGTGTATGATACACTATTTAGAAGCTGAGTCTACTTCCCCATGTTCCCTCCCACTACAGTGTATGATACACTATTTAGAAGCTGAGTCTACTTCCTCATGTTCCCTGCCACTACAGTGTATGATACACTATTTAGAAGCTCTGAGTCTCTACTTCCTCATGTTTCCTCCCACTACAGTGGCTGATACACTATTTAGAAGCTCTGAGTCTCTACTTCCCCATGTTTCCTCCAACTACAGTGTATAATACACTATTTAGAAGCTCTGAGTCTCTACTTCCTCATGTTCCCTCCCACTACAGTGTATGATACACTATTTAGAAGCTGAGTCTACTTCCCCATGTTTCCTCCCACTACAGTGGCTGATACACTATTTAGAAGCTCTGAGTCTCTACTTCCTCATGTTCCCTCCCACTACAGTGGCTGATACACTATTTAGAAGCTCTGTCTATACTTTAATCCAATGTAAAAACACTATTTAAAATGTTGCTACATAACACCGAATTTAGGTGGTGGGTCACGTTTGAGCCAATCCAAAGATGATTTCCTTGAGCTGAGACGCTTTTCTTCGATGTTTTAAATGATCAGACTATTCGTTTCACTTCTTGGAAAAAATGTAATTGATGCAATTAATTGATGGCCCTATCAGGCTGGTCACTAGATTTCCCAGCACTCATGAGGATCAGAGCTGGCTCAGACTGCCCTTATCCCCTTCCCCCCCCCCCCCCCCCCTCCCCTTCCGCCCCTCCTCTTCCCTCCCCTTCCGCCCCTCCTCTTCCCCTCCCCTTCTGCCCCTCCCCCCTCCCCTTCTGCCCCTCCCCTTCCACCCCTCCCTTATGGAGTCAATAAGAAATTAGTGTGAGGAAATAGTTCTGTGTAATTAGAAGCCTTAGCTGCATGTCTCTGGAGACCTTAAAAACCCTGCCCTTCCCTCTCTCCCTTCCCTCTCTCTCTCCCTTCCCTCTCTCTCTCCCTTCCCTCTCTCTGACTATGAGAGGTCTGTCTGTTGTTCAATCGCCTGGGAGATTCCCAACGTTGACCTGCTATATCCCAAACAGTAGTAACAAGCGTCATCCTTTGACCTGTTATATCCCAAACAGTAGTAACAAGCATCATCCTTTGACCTGTTATATCCCAAACAGTAGTAACAAGCATCATCCTTTGACCTGCTATATCCCAAACAGTACTAACAAGCATCATCCTTTGACCTGCTATATCCCAAACAGTAGTAACAAGCATCATCCTTTGATTGCGTGTTTTGTTGTGTTTATTCTGTTGAAACTGTTGCCGACATAGCTGGGGTTGAGCTGGGGTTGTGGCTGAGCTGGGTTTGGCTGGGGTTGAGCTGGGTTGGGGCTGAGCTGGGTTTGGCTGGGGGTGAGCTGGGTTGGGGCTGAGCTGGGGCTGAGCTGGGTTGGGTTGGGGCTGAGCTGGGGTTGAGCTGGGGTGGAGCTGGGCTGAGCTGGGTTGGGGCTGAGCTGGGGCTGAGCTGGGTTGGGCTGGGGTTGAGCTGGGTTGGGGCTGGGCTGGGGCTGAGCTGGGGCTGAGCTGGGGCTGAGCTGGGGCTGAGCTGGGGTTGAGCTGGGTTGGGCTGAGGTTGAGCTGGGGTGGAGCTGGGCTGAGCTGGGTTGGGGCTGAGCTGGGGTTGAGCTGGGGCTGAGCTGGGGTTGAGCTGGGGTTGAGCTGGGGTTGAGCTGGGTTGGGCTGGGGTTGAGCTAGGTTGGGGCTGAGCTGGGGCTGAGCTGGGTTGGGCTGGGGCTGAGCTGGGTTGGGGCTGAGCTGGGGTTGAGCTGGGTTGGGCTGGGGCTGAGCTGGGTTGAGCTAGGTTGGGCTGGGGCTGAGCTGGGTTGAGCTAGGTTGGGGTTGAGCTGGGGTGGAGCTGGGCTGGGGCTGAGCTGGGGCTGAGCTGGGGTTGAGCTGGGTTGGGCTGGGGCTGAGCTGGGTTGAGCTAGGTTGGGGTTGAGCTGGGGTGGAGCTGGGCTGGGGCTGAGCTGGGGCTGAGCTGGGGTTGAGCTGGTTTGGGGCTGAGCTGGGGCTAAGCTGGGTTGGGCTGGGGTTGAGCTAGGTTGGGGCTGAGCTGGGGTGGAGCTGGGTTGGGGCTGAGCTGGGGCTGAGCTGGGGCTGAGCTGGGGTCGAGCTGGGTTGGGGCTGAGCTGGGGCTGAGCTAGGTTGGGGCTGAGCTGGGGCTGAGCTGAGTTGGGGCTGAGCTGAGTTGAGCTGGGACAGACACTGATGAGGATTGGTCCGGGCAGACTGAAAAGGAGACTGAGTTTGTGTGAGCATTTATGAAGTACCACTCACCCCATTCTTTGGGTAGGCGATCCACCCAAGGTCCCCCATGACAGAGCGAGAGTCCAGTAAATTCACTGCAGAAACACAGGAAGGACACAGTTAGTATGTAGAACACATTTGGGAAGATTTGAAATGAAAAACACCTTTTTCACATAACTCAAATTATAGTGATCATTCTGTGAGCCATACAATAGACAGAACTACTGGTAACTGATCAGTATAGACAGACCGACTGGTAACTGAACAGTATAGACAAACCGACTGGTAACTGAACAGTATAGACAGACCGACTGGTAACTGATCAGTATAGACAGACCTACTGGTAACCGAACAGTATAGACAGACCTACTGGTAACTGAACAGTATAGACAGACCGATTGGTAACTGAACAGTATAGACAGACCGACTGGTAACTGAACAGTATAGACAGACCTACTGAAAACTGATCAGTATAGACAGACCTACTGGTAACCGAACAGTATAGACAGACCGACTGGTAACTGAACAGTATAGACAAACCGACTGGTAACTGAACAGTATAGACAGACCTACTGGTAACTGAACAGTATAAACAGTATAGACAGACCTACTGGAAACTGAACAGTATACACAGACCTACTGGTAACTGATCAGTATAAACAGTATAGACAGACCTACTGGTAACTGAACAGTATAGACAGACCTACTGGAAACTGATCAGTATAGACAGACCTACTGGTAACTGATCAGTATAGACAGACCTACTGGTAACTGAACAGTATAGACAGACCTACTTGAACAGTATAGACAGACCTACTGGTAACTGAACAGTATAGACAGACCTACTGGAAACTGAACAGTATAGACAGACCTACTTGAACAGTATAGACAGACCTACTGGTAACTGATAGACAGTATAGACAGACCTACTGGTAACTGAACAGTATTGACAGAGCTAGTGAATAGTATAACAGACCTGACAGAGATAGTGAATAGTATAACAGACCTTTGCAAAATGTTGCTGAAGAATCATGACCGATATGTTAAGGGCACAACGACCATTGCCTTCACCAATGAAACGTCAACATGCCTTCACCAATGAAACGTCAACATTCCTTCACCAATGAAACGTCATCATTCCTTCACCAATGAAACGTCATCATTCCTTCACCAATGAAACGTCAACATTCCTTCACCAATGAAACGTCAACATTCCTTCACCAGTGAAACGTCAACATACCTTCACCAATGAAACGTCAACATGCCTTCACCAATGAAACGTCATCATTCCTTCACCAATGAAAAGTCATCATTCCTTCACCAATGAAAAGTCATCATTCCTTCACCAATGAAAAGCCATCATTCCTAGCATAACAAACTGTCTATTTAAAGTTTCTGAAAGTAGGTCTTTGGTTTGTTCCAGCTGATTGGCAGGCAGGCTAACAGACACTGTCTAGTTCTCAAGATAGAACAGTACCCTTAGGAACATATCCTAAATCCTAATTAGGAGAAATGGTAGAAATACGTCGTAGTGAAGTCGATGATAACAGGGAGGTCTTTCTCCAAAGAGAGGATATAAGGAGATCTTCTTGGCGTACATCAATAGACGACAGGAGAACCCTTTCCCCGTAGTGAAACTAAGTGTGTATTATTCTCATAGTCAGAGAATTCAGATGATTCATGGTGGTTGTCACCATTGAATCAAATCAAATGTTACTGGTCACATACACGTGGTTAGCAGATGTCACTGTGAGTGTAGCGAACTGCTTCTAGGTCCGACAGTAATATCTAACATGTAATGACCTACTCCCAGAGTGGATACAAGGATGTAAGAAGGTAGTAGTGTATTTGTCTACATTACGTTCAGCAGTAAAAGGACGGATGTTTTAACAGCAAATCCTTCCCCAGAGTCCAATAGAAGCAAATTAATTCGTAATACTTGTTTGAATGGACATCTCTTTATCCATACAGTGTGTAACGATTTAAAAACCTAAGAGAATTATTTCACGTGGGAGCGTTATGGTGTTACTTCACTAAATCACTGTGGATATATTGTGTTGACGTCAAATCCTATCTGAATGTCCCAGAAGTGCTCTTCTTTGGACCAGAACCCTATGAGCCCAAGTGCACTATAAAGAGAATAGGGTTATATAGGACTCTGGTCTAAAGTAGTGTACTATATAGGGAATAGGGTTCCATAGGGTTCTGGTCTAAAGTAGTGCACTACATAGGGAATAGGGTTCCATAGGGCTCTGGTCTAAAGTAGTGTACTATAATAGGGAATAGGGTTCCATTTGGCTCTGGTGTAAAGTAATGGGCTATATAGGGAACATTTTCCATTTGGGACACACAGCCTCTGAATCAGACCATTAGGCTGAATTCCTGTGGGATTAGGGTGCTGTTATGTAGTGATGCTGTTTGTTAGGCCCAGTCATCATCAGCTGGGGCTATTCAACTGCAGCACACACACACACACACACACACACACACACACACACACACACACACACACACACACACACACACACACACACACACACACACACACACACACACACACACACACACACACACACACACACACACAGGTCTCAATATGTGACAGAATGTCAAGAAATATAATGGACAGAATGTCAAGAAATATAATGGACAGAATGTCAAGAAATATAATGGACGGAATGTCAAGAAATATAATGGACGGAATGTCAAGAAATATAATGGACGGAATGTCAAGAAATATAATGGACGGAATGTCAAGAAATATAATGGACGGAATGTCAAGAAATATAATGGACGGAATGTCAAGAAATATAATGGACAGAATGTCAAGAAATATAATGGACAGAATGTCAAGAAATATAATGGACGGAATGTCAAGAAATATAATGGACGGAATGTCAAGAAATATAATGGACGGAATGTCAAGAAATATAATGGACAGAATGTCAAGAAATATAATGGACGGAATGTCAAGAAATATAATGGACGGAATGTCAAGAAATATAATGGACGGAATGTCAAGAAATATAATGCACAGAATGTCAAGAAATGAACTGTATGTTTAGAGGTCAAAATACTATAACTAAATTTAAAAGAGAATCTCCTGAGACTCTATTTTGACTATAATTGATCACAAATAGTGTCCGCATGTGTGGTAGAGAGAGAGGAGGGCTCATATATGATATGTCTACATGTGACATTGATGACGTCTCATTACGTTTGTATGAACGTTTTTATAATTAAGTCCATAGGATTTCAAATACCATAGTTCCTGTCACAAACAGGACATTTTGGAACTTTCCCCTGGCCATTACCGAATGTCCCAAATCTATATCAAATTCATAGTAGCCTAAATAAGGGGAACTTCACAACCGGACAATGTCATAACTAGTCGAGCTGACCTCATGTCTGTCTGGTAGGATAATGACATGATAAGGTGGTAATGGCATAATTTATCACAGGATATTTAAATGCTGTTCACGCACAGTCTGCCGGTCAACCAACAAGACGGTTGGAAACATGGGGAAAATAGCTGAACTTTCACAGCACTTAAACTAGACTAGTATATTTGTACAGCTCTGTAAGGCTCGACTAAATACAATATCTATTTGGGATATAGAATATCTAACACGGTGTCAAGAAGTTGTCACACTGGTATTGATCCGGAATGAAATGGTCGTTTAGTGCTGTAACAATGTCTGAGAGAGACTCACTCTTCCTTCGCATCAATAACACTGAGACCAAGCCTATTTACAAACCATGTTTAAGGCAAAATGTTAGTTAGATGTCTAATCTACACAAAATGTAAAACGTTCATAATGAGTAAAACCAGCCTCTGGCTGACATGTCAATTGCGTTGCGCGTCTCGCAATCAATGCTCTTTTGCCAACTGGTATCTTTATCAGTGTCGGGCATCAGCCTTGTTTAAAGGTAATGATTGCCTTCATGGAAAGGTAATCAAAGGTGAATAACAATCAAATGTATTGACACATTATAAATACATGTTTTAACTATGTCCACTTACCTTCATTAGCAGGTATAGAGAGAGTCCTGAGCACTGCAAGGCTGAAAAAGCACGTCCACACTTTCAAGTAAAACCGTCCACCACAATTCCACGCCAATGTCATTTTTTTCATTTAAAAATGGTGACAAATCGAAGGCGTGATGAATGTACCGGTAAATCAGTTCAGTGCGGAAACGCTCCTAATGTGAATAGTGGAGACATCTGTGTCCTTATTGTCCGTCTATTGAGAGATAAAAGCGTGTTTTACGCGGTCGGTAGGTCCGTCTGTACGCAGGCACACGGCTAGAGAGAGGAGAAGTGGAGCGCGCTGAATTTGGAGAGGCAGATGAGAGGAGGAGAGGAGAACTGCACAGCGCCGCCAGCCTGAAGCACGCGGGGGCGGAGTGAACTTCAGAGCAGAGGGAGACTCCAATGGGCATAGAGGCTCTCCGCTCCAACACTACACACACAAAGAGCACTACAGCCCGTTACCCTCTATCAAACAGTACACGAATGACCCTTAATATCGCGCACCAAACACCACAGACTGAACCAGAATACGGCTTTAAAGGAGACGTTGAATATGGCAAAATCTCCTTTAAACCAAGGAAGCAGCCATTCAACTTGGCTTTCGCCGGCTTTTCAAGCGTAATAATTTCAAAATACGTTCATTCGGTACTCACCAAATAATGGAGTTTCGCTGAGCAACTATCATCACTACTGCCGTTCAGGCCGGTATGTAATTCCAAAAAAATGTCTAAATAATAAGTTACATGCAACCAAAAAATGTCTGGTCTGCAAAGTCTGTGTTGTTTTTGAGCAAGTGCACATGCGCCAAATCCACCTCTGGGAAAATTCCCAAGGCATTTTGACATTATTAAACTTGAAAGTCTGGTGAATGGCTGCTTCCTGGGCTTAAAAAAAGAATTGCCATACACAACGTCTCCTTTGATTCTGGTTCAACCACAGACATGAACTTTGGAGTTTACTATTTCACTTGTAAAATTAGGACCATATTACTCTTTGTTGAATTATTAATCATTACAAAAGACTTATGTCATATAATGATGCAACTATATTTATGTTGGTATACTGACCTTCAGATAACAGACTGTATTGACATCAAAATAGATAACAAGGGCTCTTAATTCATTGTTTGGTATCATTCATAATTGCATGACAGAGGATGTTAAACATCCTAGGCAATGTGTCAATGAAAAATGTGCCTTTTGATGTTAAACAACAGAGAATATACCCACCCCCCCTCTCTCTCTCTATCTCTCTCTATCTCTCTCTCTCTCTCTGTCTCTCTCTCTCTCTCTCTCTCTCTCTCTCTCTCTCTCTCTCTCTCTCTGTCTCTGTCTCTGTCTCTGTCTCTGTCTCTGTCTCTGTCTCTGTCTCTGTCTCTGTCTCTGTCTCTGTCTCTGTCTCTGTCTCTGTCTCTCTCTGTCTCTGTCTTTCTCTCTCTCTCTCTCTCTCTCTCTCTCTCTCTCTCTCTCTCTCTCTGTCTCTGTCTTTCTGTCTCTCTCTCACCCTCTCTCTCTCTCATCTCATCTCTAGTGTGATTTTGTGATAGTGGTATTTCTGTTCTGTTCCTTGGCCTGCCTGACACATCCCTCCCACACGCCTCTAATCTGCTCCTCTCCTCTAACCAGTGAGCCAGGAACACACCATCCCTATCCTCTGTGTGTGGTGTGTGTGTGTGTGGTGTGCATGGTGTGTATGTGTGTGGTGTGTCTGTGGTGTGTATGGTGTGTGTGTATATGGTGTGTGTGTCTGGTGTGTGTGGTGTGTATGGTGTGTATGGTGTGTGTGTAGGGTGTGTGTGGTGTGTATGGTGTGTATTGTGTGTGGTGTGTATGGTGTGTGTGTGGGTGTGTAGGGTGTGTGTATGGTGTGTGTGTGGGGTGCATGGTGTGTGTATGGTGTGTATGGTGTGTGTATGGTGTGTGCGTGTGCGTATGCATGCATCAGTGGCCCCCAGGGCCCCACCTGTTTAGCAAAAAAAATATAGATATATATATTTTTTGTGTGTGCCTGTTTTGCATGTTATTTTGGCATTAATACCTGTCACATATCAGTTTGCAAACTATGTAAAAAACAAACAACATTAAGTTAATAAGGACGCATATAAACCTGGTCTCCTTCTTGAATAAGGCAACTTCAAAACGCAGGTGTTTCAGCCTAGCTCAGTGCTTTCTGTGGCGGTGGGGCAGCCAGCGGAAAACACAGAGCGTAGGGGTTGGCAATGTTCTCTGGTTGCGCCGTGATTGGCTCAGTGTTCTGTCACTCATGGGGACACTACGTCACTGCAAAATCTAAGGTAGAGCTCGAAAATTCAAGCCCCTTGGGTGCTGCCATAGAGTTACATTAGAAGTGCCCATCCAAAAAGGCTCAAGGTCATTGGCCACATATAAGATGACATCAAATCACATTATATCTACAGTAGCTTTGACTGGACTGATCATGTCAACATCATACTTCCAAAATCTTAGTAGCCCATGCGTAATAATGAGGTGCTTTTCCCCCTCATAATGTAGCATAGTGTTCTGACTTGGTGGTGCACATGTAGCCTATAGCCTGTGTTAGAGAAATGTCATCATCGAATATTGTAAGAGTATCACGTTTCAGGTATGTCCCAGATGCAGACAGTGTCGCAGAAACAAACGTTTATTTCTAATACAAGGGGCAGGCAAACGACAGGTCAAAGGCAGGCAGGGGTCAATAATCCAGTGAGATGGGGTAAGGTATAGAACGGCAGGCAGTCTCAGGCTCAGGGTCAGGGCAAGCAGGCTCAGCGTCAGGGCAGGCAGGCTCAGGGTCAGGGCAGGCAGGCTCAGGGTCAGGGCAAGCAGGCTCAGCGTCAGGGCAGGCAGGCTCAGGGTCAGGGCAGGCAGGCTCAGGGTCAGGGCAAGCAGGCTCAGCGTCAGGGCAGGCAGGCTCAGGGTCAGGGCAGGCAGGCTCAGGGTCAGGGCAGGCAGGCTCAGCGTCAGGGCAGGCAGGCTCAGGGTCAGGGCAAGCAGGCTCAGCGTCAGGGCAGGCAGGCTCAGGGTCAGGGCAGGCAGGCTCAGGGTCAGGGCAAGCAGGCTCAGCGTCAGGGCAGGCAGGCTCAGGGTCAGGGCAGGCAGGCAGGCTCAGGGTCAGGGCAGGCAGACTCAGGCTCAGGGTCAGGGCAGGCAAGCTCAGGGTCAGGGCAGGCAGGCTCAGGGTCAGGGCAGGCAGTCTCAGGGTCAGGGCAGGCAGGCTCAGGGTCAGGGCAAGCAGGCTCAGCGTCAGGGCAGGCAGGCTCAGGGTCAGGGAAAGCAGGCAGGCTCAGGGTCAGGGCAGGCAGGCTCAGGGCAGACAGGCTCAGCGTCAGGGCAGGCAGAATGGTCAAAACCACCAAAGGACTAGAAAACAGGAGCAAGGGAACAGACAGGAGCAGGGGAACAAACGCTGGTGGGTTTCACAAACAAAACTAACTGGCAACAGACAAACAGAGAACACAGGTATAAATACACAGGGGATAATGTGGAAGATGGGTGACACCTGGAGGGGGTGGAGACGAGCACAAAGACAGGTGAAACAGATCAGGATGTGACAAAGAGCTTTCATTGTCTGCTTATATTCCCTCTTTATTTATCCTACAGTTCTGACTCGGTGTACAGGGAGAATACTGTGAGAACAGCCCACGTTCTGAATTCTGTTGCTGTACAAATAGCTATATTGACTCTGTCTGTCCTAGCTCGCTCATTAATGTCTTAATCGAAACTACAGATCGCCTCTTATCCGCTTGTCGTCCCCTTAGGCCATAGTTTGTACATCTCAATTGTCAGTAGAAACCACATTTGTTTAACAAGTCAACCATATCTGTTGTATTTTTTTAAAAGGCAGTAAATGAGGCTGAATTAACTGTTTCGCTGCCAGACAAGGCTCCACCTATAAACAGGTGTAGCAGTGGTAAAGTGTTGGGACTGCTGTTGGGACTGCTGTTGGGACAGCTTTATGTAGGCCCTAACAGTTTGTGGGCACTGTTTGTCACTGATATAATGCAACTAATGTATTGTTTAGTGTCGTGTTGTGTTGTGCAGCGGCTTTTGTTGGCATAACGCAACAAGATTTACATGCTAACATGCATGCAAGCTCCGTACCCAGCCCCTGAAGAAGGACCGCACCACCCAGAAGAATCCATCTCCTCCCATCCTACCCAGAGAAGGCTGACAGCGCCAGGGGAACACGAGTGTAGTCAGACTGGGTCAGCTAAACTAACTGTGGGCTGGGCTGGGTCTCCTAGTAGTTGTTACTCTACTCTATGTTCTGTTTCTGGAAGACAACTATCTTCAAACTTTCAGAGATTCGATCAAACTAATCCAGACTGAACGTTTTCACTCTAACAATGGTTTAATCACCCGGCTAGATTGGCTTGACGATCTGCCCATAATAAGAGTTCATTACAGATACTTAACCCTGGATGTCCCGGATAAAACTTGACGGTAATGAACCAGGACTATAAGATGCTCCATAAGCACTTTGTTTTCTGCAGCTTTGAAGTTTACTCAGACCTGGCAAACAGCGGAGGAAGCATATGGTCTCTGCACGCACTGGGTGAGAATGAGAGAGCGCTGTCAACATCTAACAAACACACTACACACCTACACACACACACTACACACCTACACACACACACACACACTACACACCCACACACACACTACACGCCTACACACAACACACCCACACACACACACTACACACCCACACACACACTACACGCCTACACACACACACACACACACACACACACACACACACACACACACACACACACACACACACACACACACACACACACACACACACACACACACACACTACACACCTACACACACACACACACACACCTACACAGACCCACACTACACACCTACACACACACACTACATGCTTACAACACACACACACTACACACCTACACTACACACCTACCCAGACCCACACTACACACACCTACACTATCTCTTGCTCTGCCTCTCCTGCAACTAGCACTGTCTGGAAGACAGGAATACATTCGATTTGATTATTTCTAAAACTTAACTGAGTACTGTTTACATTTTTCATCAATGCTCAATGTGTCCCCTAGCCAGCCAACGTTTGAGTAGGTACAGTTTAACAGGTATAACTGTAGAGAACAGTTGCTGTTTCAGTAATCTCAGTTACCCAGAAGTACAATTCTCTCACACAAATTTTGTCATTTCCTGTTTTACTTCTGGGGGGAATGCTGTATTTTTTTTTATTTATTTGACCCTTACTTTACCACCTAAGTGGAGCCATCAAAATGGATAAAACACAAATTATTCACAAGAAGTCAACCAGACGGGAAACACTCGTAAACTTGAGTCTTTCATCAAAGTAAAACACAGAACGGATACATTGTCCAAGCTCTCCGTTAACAATTGTGATTACCTTTGTTCAAAGGAAGGAAGCGAAGTCTCCTCCCTCTCAAATGGAAACTCTCGGCCAAACCCCTCCCTTTCTGATAATTTCACCAGAGTTTATCATAGGCCAAAGCACATTTTAGTTTTTACACATTTTTAAGATACAGCGAATTTTGACGTTGTGGCTGTGGAATCTAGTGGAAACAATTTATCATCCACACATGGGCTTGAAAGTCACCACACCAGTAAAAGCACTGCCTTTGCCCTGTCCTGATTCTTCCAAATAATCAATAACAAAAACCCAAAACCAGGAACTACTGCTGCTCGTATGAGCATGAGAATCTGTCCACGAGAACATGAGAATCTGTCCACGAGAACATGATAATCTTTTCACGAGGACATGAGAATCTGACCACGAGAACATGAGAATCTTTTCACGAGAACATGAGAATCTGTCCACGAGAACATGAGAATATGTCCACGAGAACATGAGAATCTGTCCACGAGAACATGAGAATCTGTTCACGAGAACATGAGAATCTTTCCATGAGAACATGAGAATATGTCCACGAGAACATGAGAATCTGTTCACGAGAACATGAGAATCTGTCCACGAGAACATGAGAATCTGTCAACGAGAACATGAGAATCTGTTCACGAGAACATGAGAATCTGTCCATAGAGAACATGAGAATCTGTCCATGAGAACATGAGAATCTGTCCATAGAAAACATGAGAATCTGTCCATGAGAACATGAGAATCTGTCCACGAGAACATGAGAATCTGTCCATAGAGAACATGAGAATCTGTCCATGAGAACATGAGAATCTGTCCATGAGAACATGAGAATCTTTTCACGAGAACATGAGAATCTGTCCATAGAGAACATGAGAATCTGTCCACGAGAACATGAGAATCTGTCCACGAGAACATGAGAATCTGTCCACGAGAACATGAGAATCTGTCCATAGAGAACATGAGACTCTGTCCACGAGAACATGAGAATCAGTCCACGAGAACATGAGAATCAGTCCACGAGAACATGAGAATCTGTCCACGAGAACATGAGAATCTGTCCATAGAGAACATGAGACTGTCCACGAGAACATGAGAATCTGTCCACGAGAACATGAGAATCTGTCAACGAGAACATGAGAATCAGTCGACGAAAACATGAGAATCAGTCGACGAGAACATGGGAATCTGTCCACGAGAACATGAGAATCTGTCCACGAGAACATGATAATTTTTTCACGAGGACATGAGAATCTTTTCACGAGAACATGAGAATCTTTTCACGAGAACATGAGAATCTGTCAACGAGAACATGAGAATCTTTCCATGAGAACATGAGAATATGTCCACGAGAACATGAGAATCTGTTCACGAGAACATGAGACTCTGTCAACGAGAACATGAGAATCTGTCAACGAGAACATGAGAATCTTTCCACGAGAACATGAGAATCTGTCCACGAGAACATGAGAATCTGTCAACGAGAACATGAGAATCTGTCCACGAGAACATGAGAATCTGTCCACGAGAACATGAGAATCTGTCAACGAGAACATGAGAATCTTTCCATGAGAACATGAGAATATGTCCACGAGAACATGAGAATCTGTCCACGAGAACATGAGAATCTGTCCACGAGAACATGAGAATCTTTCCATGAGAACATGAGAATATGTCCACGAGAACATGAGAATCTGTCCACGAGAACATGAGAATCTTTCCACGAGAACATGAGAATCTGTCAACGAGAACATGAGAATCTGTCCATAGAAAACATGAGAATCTGTCCATGAGAACATGAGAATCTGTCCATAGAGAACATGAGAATCTGTCCATGAGAACATGAGAATCTGTCCACGAGAACATGAGAATCTTTTCACGAGAACATGAGAATCTGTCCATAGAGAACATGAGACTCTGTCCACGAGAACATGAGAATCAGTCCACGAGAACATGAGAATCTGTCCACGAGAACATGAGAATCTGTCCATAGAGAACATGAGACTCTGTCCACGAGAACATGAGAATCAGTCCACGAGAACATGAGAATCTGTCCACGAGAACATGAGAATCTGTCAACGAGAACATGAGAATCTGTCCATAGAGAACATGCGAATCTGTCCACCAGAACATGAAAATCTGTCCACGAGAACATGAGAACCTGTCCACGAGAACATGATAATCTTTTCACGAGAACATGAGAATCTGTCCATGAGAACATGAGAATATGTCCACGAGAACATGAGAATCTGTCCACGAGAACATGAGAATCTGTTCACGAGAACATGAGAATCTGTCCACGAGAACATGAGAATCTGTCCACGAGAACATGAGAATCTGTTCACGAGAAAATGAGAATCTGTCAACGAGAACATGAGAATCTGTCAACGAGAACATGAGAATCTGTCCATAGAAAACATGAGAATCTGTCCATGAGAACATGAGAATCTGTCCATAGAGAACATGAGAATCTGTCCACGAGAACATGAGAATCTGTCCACGAGAACATGAGAATCTTTTCACGAGAACATGAGAATCTGTCCATAGAGAACATGAGACTCTGTCCACAAGAACATGAGAATCAGTCCATAGAGAACATGAGAATCAGTCCACAAGAACATGAGAATCAGTCCACGAGAACATGAGAATCTGTCCACGAGAACATGAGAATCTGTCCACGAGAACATGAGAATCTGTCCATAGAGAACATGAGACTCTGTCCACGAGAACATGAGAATCAGTCCATAGAGAACATGAGACTCTGTCCACGAGAACATGAGAATCAGTCCACGAGAACATGAGAATCAGTCCACGAGAACATGAGAATCTGTCCATAGAGAACATGAGACTGTCCACGAGAACATGAGAATCAGTCCACGAGAACATGAGAATCTGTCCACGAGAACATGAGAATCTGTCCACGAGAACATGAGAATCAGTCGACGAAAACATGAGAATCAGTCGACGAGAACATGAGAATCTGTCCATAGAGAACATGCGAATCTGTCCATAGAGAACATGCGAATCTGTCCATGAGAACATGAAAATCTGTCCACGAGAACATGAGAATCTGTCCACCAGAACATGAAAATCTGTCCACGAGAACATGAGAACCTGTCCATGAGAATCCACGAGAACATGAGAATCTGTCCATGAGAATCTGTCCACGAGAACATGAGAATCTGTCCACGAGAACATGAAAATCTGTCCATGAGAATCTGTCCACGAGAACATGAGAATCTGTCCACGAGAACATGAGAATCTGTTCACGAGAACATGAGAATCTGTCCATGAGAACATGAGAATCTGTCCACGAGAACATGAAAATCTGTCCACGAGAACATGAAAATCTGTCCACGAGAACATGAAAATCTGTCCACGAGAACATGAGAACCTGTCCACGAGAACATGAGAATCTGTCCACGAGAACATGAGAACCTGTCCACGAGAACATGAGAATCTGTCCATGAGAATCTTTTCACGAGAACATGAGAATCTGTCCACGAGAACATGAGAATCTGTCCACGAGAACATGAGAATCTGTCCATGAGAATCTTTTCACGAGAACATGAGAATCTGTCCACGAGAACATGAGAATCTGTCCACGAGAACATGAGAATCTGTCCACGAGAACATGAGAATCTGTCCACGAGAACATGAGAATCTGTCCACGAGAACATGAGAATCTGTCCACGAGAACATGAGAATCTGTCCACGAGAACATGAGAATCTGTTCACGAGAACATGAGAATCTGTCCACGAGAACATGAGAATCTGTCCACGAGAACATGAGAATCTGTCCACGAGAACATGAGAATCTGTCCACGAGAACATGAGAATCTGTCCACGAGAACATGAGAATCTGTCCACGAGAACATGAGAATCTGTCCACGAGAACATGAGAATCTGTCCACGAGAACATGAGAATCTGTCCATAGAGAACATGAGACTCTGTCCACGAGAACATGAGAATCAGTCCACGAGAACATGAGAATCAGTCCACGAGAACATGAGAATCTGTCCACGAGAACATGAGAATCTGTCCATAGAGAACATGAGACTGTCCACGAGAACATGCGAATCAGTCCACGAGAACATGAGAATCTGTCCACGAGAACATGAGAATCTGTCAACGAGAACATGAGAATCAGTCGACGAAAACATGAGAATCAGTCGACGAGAACATGAGAATCTGTCCATAGAGAACATGCGAATCTGTCCATGAGAACATGAAAATCTGTCCACGAGAACATGAGAATCTGTCCACCAGAACATGAAAATCTGTCCACGAGAACATGAGAACCTGTCCACGAGAACATGAGAATCTGTCCATGAGAATCTGTCCACGAGAACATGAGAATCTGTCCACGAGAACATGAGAACCTGTCCACGAGAACATGAGAATCTGTCCATGAGAATCTGTCCACGAGAACATGAGAATCTGTCCACGAGAACATGAGAATCTGTTCACGAGAACATGAGAATCTGTCCACGAGAACATGAGAATCTGTCCACGGGAACATGAGAATCTGTCCACGGGAACATGAGAATCTGTCCACGGGAACATGAGAATCTTTTCACGAGAACATGAGAATCTGTCCATAGAGAACATGAGACTCTGTCCACGAGAACATGAGAATCAGTCCACGAGAACATGAGAATCTGTCCACGAGAACATGAGAATCAGTCCACGAGAACATGAGAATCTGTCCACGAGAACATGAGAATCTGTCAACGAGAACATGAGAATCAGTCGACGAAAACATGAGAATCAGTCGACGAGAACATGAGAATCTGTCCATAGAGAACATGAGAATCTGTCCATAGAGAACATGCGAATCTGTCCATGAGAACATGAAAATCTGTCCACGAGAACATGAGAATCTGTCCACCAGAACATGAAAATCTGTCCACGAGAACATGAGAATCTGTCCATGAGAACATGAGAATCAGTCCACGAGAACATGAGAATCTGTCCACGAGAACATGAGAATCTGTCCATAGAGAACATGAGACTGTCCACGAGAACATGCGAATCAGTCCACGAGAACATGAGAATCTGTCCACGAGAACATGAGAATCTGTCAACGAGAACATGAGAATCAGTCGACGAAAACATGAGAATCAGTCGACGAGAACATGAGAATCTGTCCATAGAGAACATGCGAATCTGTCCATGAGAACATGAAAATCTGTCCACGAGAACATGAGAATCTGTCCACCAGAACATGAGAATCTGTCCACGAGAACATGAGAACCTGTCCACGAGAACATGAGAATCTGTCCATGAGAATCTGTCCACGAGAACATGAGAATCTGTCCACGAGAACATGAGAACCTGTCCACGAGAACATGAGAATCTGTCCATGAGAATCTGTCCACGAGAACATGAGAATCTGTCCACGAGAACATGAGAATCTGTCCACGAGAACATGAGAATCTGTCCACGAGAACATGAGAATCTATCCACGAGAACATGAGAATCTGTCCACGGGAACATGAGAATCTGTCCACGGGAACATGAGAATCTGTCCACGAGAACATGAGAATCTGTCCACGAGAACATGAGAATCTGTCCACGAGAACATGAGAATCTGTCCACGAGAACATGAGAATCAGTCCACGAGAACATGAGAATCTGTCCACGAGAACATGAGAATCTGTCAACGAGAACATGAGAATCAGTCGACGAAAACATGAGAATCAGTCGACGAGAACATGAGAATCTGTCCATAGAGAACATGAGAATCTGTCCATAGAGAACATGCGAATCTGTCCATGAGAACATGAAAATCTGTCCACGAGAACATGAGAATCTGTCCACCAGAACATGAAAATCTGTCCACGAGAACATGAGAATCTGTCCATGAGAATCTGTCCACGAGAACATGAGAATCTGTCCACGAGAACATGAAAATCTGTCCACGAGAACATGAGAACCTGTCCACGAGAACATGAGAATCTGTCCATGAGAATCTGTCCACGAGAACATGAGAATCTGTCCACGAGAACATGAGAATCTGTTCACGAGAACATGAGAATCTGTCCATGAGAACATGAGAATCTGTCCACGAGAACATGAAAATCTGTCCACGAGAACATGAAAATCTGTCCACGAGAACATGAAAATCTGTCCACGAGAACATGAGAACCTGTCCACGAGAACATGAGAATCTGTCCACGAGAACATGAGAACCTGTCCACGAGAACATGAGAATCTGTCCATGAGAATCTTTTCACGAGAACATGAGAATCTGTCCACGAGAACATGAGAATCTGTCCACGAGAACATGAGAATCTGTCCATGAGAATCTTTTCACGAGAACATGAGAATCTGTCCACGAGAACATGAGAATCTGTCCACGAGAACATGAGAATCTGTCCACGAGAACATGAGAATCTGTCCACGAGAACATGAGAATCTGTCCACGAGAACATGAGAATCTGTCCACGAGAACATGAGAATCTGTCCACGAGAACATGAGAATCTGTTCACGAGAACATGAGAATCTGTCCACGAGAACATGAGAATCTGTCCACGAGAACATGAGAATCTGTCCACGAGAACATGAGAATCTGTCCACGAGAACATGAGAATCTGTCCACGAGAACATGAGAATCTGTCCACGAGAACATGAGAATCTGTCCACGAGAACATGAGAATCTGTCCACGAGAACATGAGAATCTGTCCATAGAGAACATGAGACTCTGTCCACGAGAACATGAGAATCAGTCCACGAGAACATGAGAATCAGTCCACGAGAACATGAGAATCTGTCCACGAGAACATGAGAATCTGTCCATAGAGAACATGAGACTGTCCACGAGAACATGCGAATCAGTCCACGAGAACATGAGAATCTGTCCACGAGAACATGAGAATCTGTCAACGAGAACATGAGAATCAGTCGACGAAAACATGAGAATCAGTCGACGAGAACATGAGAATCTGTCCATAGAGAACATGCGAATCTGTCCATGAGAACATGAAAATCTGTCCACGAGAACATGAGAATCTGTCCACCAGAACATGAAAATCTGTCCACGAGAACATGAGAACCTGTCCACGAGAACATGAGAATCTGTCCATGAGAATCTGTCCACGAGAACATGAGAATCTGTCCACGAGAACATGAGAACCTGTCCACGAGAACATGAGAATCTGTCCATGAGAATCTGTCCACGAGAACATGAGAATCTGTCCACGAGAACATGAGAATCTGTTCACGAGAACATGAGAATCTGTCCACGAGAACATGAGAATCTGTCCACGGGAACATGAGAATCTGTCCACGGGAACATGAGAATCTGTCCACGGGAACATGAGAATCTTTTCACGAGAACATGAGAATCTGTCCATAGAGAACATGAGACTCTGTCCACGAGAACATGAGAATCAGTCCACGAGAACATGAGAATCTGTCCACGAGAACATGAGAATCTGTCCACGAGAACATGAGAATCTGTCCATAGAGAACATGAGACTCTGTCCACGAGAACATGAGAATCAGTCCACGAGAACATGAGAATCAGTCCACGAGAACATGAGAATCTGTCCATAGAGAACATGAGACTCTGTCCACGAGAACATGAGAATCAGTCCACGAGAACATGAGAATCTGTCCACGAGAACATGAGAATCTGTCCACGAGAACATGAGAATCTGTCCATAGAGAACATGAGACTCTGTCCACGAGAACATGAGAATCAGTCCACGAGAACATGAGAATCTGTCCACGAGAACATGAGAATCTGTCAACGAGAACATGAGAATCAGTCGACGAAAACATGAGAATCAGTCGACGAGAACATGAGAATCTGTCCATAGAGAACATGAGAATCTGTCCATAGAGAACATGCGAATCTGTCCATGAGAACATGAAAATCTGTCCATGAGAATCGTTCCACGAGAACATGAGAATCTGTCCACGAGAACATGAGAATCTGTTCACGAGAACATGAGAATCTGTCCACGAGAACATGAGAATCTGTCCATAGAGAACATGAGACTCTGTCCACGAGAACATGAGAATCAGTCCACGAGAACATGAGAATCTGTCCACGAGAACATGAGAATCTGTCCACGAGAACATGAGAATTTGTCCATAGAGAACATGAGACTCTGTCCACGAGAACATGAGAATCAGTCCACGAGAACATGAGAATCTGTCCACGAGAACATGAGAATCTGTCAACGAGAACATGAGAATCAGTCGACGAAAACATGAGAATCAGTCGACGAGAACATGAGAATCTGTCCATAGAGAACATGAGAATCTGTCCATAGAGAACATGCGAATCTGTCCATGAGAACATGAAAATCTGTCCACGAGAACATGAGAACCTGTCCACGAGAACATGAGAATCTGTCCACGGGAACATGAGAATCTGTCCACGGGAACATGAGAATCTTTTCACGAGAACATGAGAATCTGTCCATAGAGAACATGAGACTCTGTCCACGAGAACATGAGAATCAGTCCACGAGAACATGAGAATCTGTCCACGAGAACATGAGAATCTGTCCACGAGAACATGAGAATCTGTCCATAGAGAACATGAGACTCTGTCCACGAGAACATGAGAATCAGTCCACGAGAACATGAGAATCAGTCCACGAGAACATGAGAATCTGTCCATAGAGAACATGAGACTCTGTCCACGAGAACATGAGAATCAGTCCACGAGAACATGAGAATCTGTCCACGAGAACATGAGAATCTGTCCACGAGAACATGAGAATCTGTCCATAGAGAACATGAGACTCTGTCCACGAGAACATGAGAATCAGTCCACGAGAACATGAGAATCTGTCCACGAGAACATGAGAATCTGTCAACGAGAACATGAGAATCAGTCGACGAAAACATGAGAATCAGTCGACGAGAACATGAGAATCTGTCCATAGAGAACATGAGAATCTGTCCATAGAGAACATGCGAATCTGTCCATGAGAACATGAAAATCTGTCCATGAGAATCGTTCCACGAGAACATGAGAATCTGTCCATAGAGAACATGAGACTCTGTCCACGAGAACATGAGAATCAGTCCACGAGAACATGAGAATCTGTCCATAGAGAACATGAGACTCTGTCCACGAGAACATGAGAATCAGTCCACGAGAACATGAGAATCTGTCCACGAGAACATGAGAATCTGTCCACGAGAACATGAGAATTTGTCCATAGAGAACATGAGACTCTGTCCACGAGAACATGAGAATCAGTCCACGAGAACATGAGAATCTGTCCACGAGAACATGAGAATCTGTCAACGAGAACATGAGAATCAGTCGACGAAAACATGAGAATCAGTCGACGAGAACATGAGAATCTGTCCATAGAGAACATGAGAATCTGTCCATAGAGAACATGCGAATCTGTCCATGAGAACATGAAAATCTGTCCACGAGAACATGAGAACCTGTCCACGAGAACATGAGAATCTGTCCATGAGAATCTGTCCACGAGAACATGAGAATCTGTCCACGAGAACATGAGAATCTGTTCACGAGAACATGAGAATCTGTCCATGAGAACATGAGAATCTGTCCACGAGAACATGAAAATCTGTCCACGAGAACATGGAAATCTGTCCACGAGAACATGAGAACCTGTCCACGAGAACATGAGAATCTGTCCACGAGAACATGAGAATCTGTTCACGAGAACATGAGAATCTGTCCACGAAAACATGAGAATCTGTCCATAGAGAACATGAGAATCTGTCCACGGGAACATGAGAATCTGTCCACGGGAACATGAGAATCTGTCCACGGGAACATGAGAATCTGTCCACGAGAACATGAGAATCAGTCCACGAGAACATGAGAATCTGTCCACGAGAACATGAGAATCTGTCAACGAGAACATGAGAATCAGTCGACGAAAACATGAGAATCAGTCGACGAGAACATGAGAATCTGTCCATAGAGAACATGAGAATCTGTCCATAGAGAACATGCGAATCTGTCCACCAGAACATGAAAATCTGTCCACGAGAACATGAGAACCTGTCCACGAGAACATGAGAATCTTTTCACGAGAACATGAGAATCTGTCCACGAGAACATGAGAATCTGTCCACGAGAACATGAGAATCTGTCCACGAGAACATGAGAATCTGTCCTTAGAGAACATGAGAATCTGTTCACGAGAACATGAGAATCTGTTCACGAGAACATGAGAATCTGTCCACGAGAACATGAGAATCTGTCCACGAGAACATGAGAATCTGTTCACGAGAAAATGAGAATCTGTCAACGAGAACATGAGAATCTGTCAACGAGAACATGAGAATCTGTCCATAGAAAACATGAGAATCTGTCCACGAGAACATGAGAATCTGTCCATAGAGAACATGAGAATCTGTCCACGAGAACATGAGAATCTGTCCACGAGAACATGAGAATCTTTTCACGAGAACATGAGAATCTGTCCATAGAGAACATGAGACTCTGTCCACAAGAACATGAGAATCAGTCCATAGAGAACATGAGAATCAGTCCACAAGAACATGAGAATCAGTCCACGAGAACATGAGAATCTGTCCACGAGAACATGAGAATCTGTCCACGAGAACATGAGAATCTGTCCATAGAGAACATGAGACTCTGTCCACGAGAACATGAGAATCTGTCCATAGAGAACATGAGACTGTCCACGAGAACATGAGAATCAGTCCACGAGAACATGAGAATCTGTCCACGAGAACATGAGAATCTGTCAACGAGAACATGAGAATCAGTCGACGAAAACATGAGAATCAGTCGACGAGAACATGAGAATCTGTCCATAGAGAACATGAGAATCTGTCCATAGAGAACATGCGAATCTGTCCACGGGAACATGAGAATCTGTCCACGAGAACATGAGATTCTGTCCATGAGAATCTGTCCACGAGAACATGAGAATCTGTCCACGAGAACATGAGAATCTGTCCATGAGAACATGAGAATCTGTTCACGAGAACATGAGAATCTGTCCACGAGAACATGAGAATCTGTCAATAGAGAACATGAGAATCTGTCCTTAGAGAACATGAGAATCTGTCCACGAGAACATAAGAATCTGTCCACGAGAACATGAGAATTTGTCCACGAGAACATGAGAATCTGTCCACCAGAACATGAAAATCTGTCCACGAGAACATGAGAACCTGTCCACGAGAACATGAGAATCTGTCCATGAGAATCTGTCCACGAGAACATGAGAATCTGTCCACGAGAACATGAGAATCTGTCCATGAGAACATGAGAATCTGTTCACGAGAACATGAGAATCTGTCCATGAGAACATGAGAATCTGTTCACGAGAACATGAGAATCTGTCCATGAGAACATGAGAATCTGTCCACGAGAACATGAGAATCTGTCCATGAGAACATGAGAATCTGTCCACGAGAACATGAGAATCTGTCCATGAGAACATGAGAATCTGTTCACGAGAACATGAGAATCTGTCCATGAGAACATGAGAATCTGTCCACGAGAACATGAAAATCTGTCCACGAGAACATGAGAATCTGTCCACGAGAACATGAGAATCTGTCCATGAGAACATGAGAATCTGTTCACGAGAACATGAGAATCTGTCCATGAGAAGATGAGAATCTGTCCACGAGAACATGAGAATCTGTCCACCAGAACATGAAAATCTGTCCACGAGAACATGAGAATCTGTCCACGAGAACATGAGAATCTGTTCACGAGAACATGAGAATCTGTCCATGAGAACATGAGAACCTGTCCACGAGAACATGAGAATCTGTCCACGAGAACATGAGAATCTGTTCACGAGAACATGAGAATCTGTCCATGAGAACATGAGAATCTGTCCACGAGAACATGAAAATCTGTCCACGAGAACATGGAAATCTGTCCACGAGAACATGAGAACCTGTCCACGAGAACATGAGAATCTGTCCATGAGAATCTGTCCACGAGAACATGAGAATCTGTCCACGAGAACATGAGAATCTGTCCACGAGAACATGAGAATCTGTCCACGAGAACATGAGAATCTGTCCACGGGAACAAGAGAATCTGTCCACGGGAACATGAGAATCTGTCCATGAGAATCTGTCCACGAGAACATGAGAATCTGTCCACGAGAACATGAGAATCTGTTCACGGGAACATGAGAATCTGTCCATGAGAACATGAAAATCTGTCCACGAGAACATGAAAATCTGTCCACGAGAACATGAGAATCTGTCAACGAGAACATGAGAATCTGTCCATGAGAATCTGTCCACGAGAACATGAGAATCTGTCCACGAGAACATGAGAACCTGTCCACGGGAACATGAGAATCTGTCCACGGGAACATGAGAATCTGTCCACGGGAACATGAGAATCTGTCCTTAGAGAACATGAGAATCTGTCCACGGGAACATGAGAATCTGTCCACGGGAACATGAGAATCTTTTCACGAGAACATGAGAATCTGTCCATAGAGAACATGAGACTCTGTCCACGAGAACATGAGAATCAGTCCACGAGAACATGAGAATCTGTCCACGAGAACATGAGAATCTGTCCACGAGAACATGAGAATCTGTCCACGAGAACATGAGAATCTGTCCATAGAGAACATGAGACTCTGTCCACGAGAACATGAGAATCAGTCCACGAGAACATGAGAATCTGTCCACGAGAACATGAGAATCTGTCCACGAGAACATGAGAATCTGTCCATAGAGAACATGAGACTCTGTCCACGAGAACATGAGAATCAGTCCACGAGAACATGAGAATCTGTCCACGAGAACATGAGAATCTGTCAACGAGAACATGAGAATCAGTCGACGAAAACATGAGAATCAGTTGACGAGAACATGAGAATCTGTCCATAGAGAACATGCGAATCTGTCCATGAGAACATGAAAATCTGTCCACGAGAACATGAGAATCTGTCCACCAGAACATGAAAATCTGTCCACGAGAACATGAGAACCTGTCCACGAGAACATGAGAATCTGTCCACGAGAACATGAGAATCTGTTCACGAGAACATGAGAATCTGTCCATGAGAACATGAGAATCAGTCCACGAGAACATGAGAATCTGTCCATAGAGAACATGAGACTCTGTCCACGAGAACATGAGAATCAGTCCACGAGAACATGAGAATCTGTCCACGAGAACATGAGAATCTGTCCACGAGAACATGAGAACCTGTCCACGAGAACATGAGAATCTGTCCATAGAGAACATGAGACTCTGTCCACGAGAACATGAGAATCTGTCCATAGAGAACATGAGACTGTCCACGAGAACATGAGAATCTGTCCACGAGAACATGAGAATCAGTCCACGAGAACATGAGAATCAGTCCACGAGAACATGAGAATCTGTCCACGAGAACATGAGAATCTGTCCACGAGAACATGAGAATCTGTCCATAGAGAACATGAGACTCTGTCCACGAGAACATGAGAATCTGTCCATAGAGAACATGAGACTCTGTCCACGAGAACATGAGAATCAGTCCACGAGAACATGAGAATCTGTCCACGAGAACATGAGAATCTGTCCACGAGAACATGAGAATCTGTCCATAGAGAACATGAGACTCTGTCCACGAGAACATGAGAATCAGTCCACGAGAACATGAGAATCTGTCCACGAGAACATGAGAATCTGTCAACGAGAACATGAGAATCAGTCGACGAGAACATGAGAATCAGTCCACGAGAACATGAGAATCTGTCCATAGAGAACATGAGACTCTGTCCACGAGAACATGAGAATCAGTCCACGAGAACATGAGAATCTGTCCACGAGAACATGAGAATCTGTCCATAGAGAACATGAGACTCTGTCCACGAGAACATGAGACTCTGTCCACGAGAACATGAGAATCAGTCCACGAGAACATGAGAATCTGTCCACGAGAACATGAGAATCTGTCCACGAGAACATGAGAATTTGTCCATAGAGAACATGAGACTCTGTCCACGAGAACATGAGAATCAGTCCACGAGAACATGAGAATCTGTCCACGAGAACATGAGAATCTGTCAACGAGAACATGAGAATCAGTCGACGAAAACATGAGAATCAGTCGACGAGAACATGAGAATCTGTCCATAGAGAACATGAGAATCTGTCCATAGAGAACATGCGAATCTGTCCATGAGAACATGAAAATCTGTCCACGAGAACATGAGAATCTGTCCACCAGAACATGAAAATCTGTCCACGAGAACATGAGAACCTGTCCACGAGAACATGAGAATCTGTCCATGAGAATCTGTCCACGAGAACATGAGAATCTGTCCACGAGAACATGAGAATCTGTTCACGAGAACATGAGAATCTGTCCATGAGAACATGAGAATCTGTCCACGAGAACATGAAAATCTGTCCACGAGAACATGGAAATCTGTCCACGAGAACATGAGAACCTGTCCACGAGAACATGAGAATCTGTCCACGAGAACATGAGAATCTGTCCACGAGAACATGAGAATCTGTCCACGAGAACATGAGAATCTGTCCACGAGAACATGAGAATCTGTCCACGGGAACATGAGAATCTGTCCACGGGAACATGAGAATCTGTCCATGAGAATCTGTCCACGAGAACATGAGAATCTGTCCACGAGAACATGAGAATCTGTTCACGAGAACATGAGAATCTGTCCACGAGAACATTAGAATCTGTCCACGAGAACATGAGAATCTGTCAATAGAGAACATGAGAATCTGTCCTTAGAGAACATGAGAATCTGTCCACGAGAACATAAGAATCTGTCCACGAGAACATGAGAATTTGTCCACGAGAACATGAGAATCTGTCCACCAGAACATGAAAATCTGTCCACGAGAACATGAGAACCTGTCCACGAGAACATGAGAATCTGTCCATGAGAATCTGTCCACGAGAACATGAGAATCTGTCCACGAGAACATGAGAATCTGTCCATGAGAACATGAGAATCTGTCCACGAGAACATGAAAATCTGTCCACGAGAACATGAAAATCTGTCCACGAGAACATGAGAATCTGTCAACGAGAACATGAGAATCTGTCCATGAGAATCTGTCCACGAGAACATGAGAATCTGTCCACGAGAACATGAGAACCTGTCCACGGGAACATGAGAATCTGTCCACGGGAACATGAGAATCTGTCCACGGGAACATGAGAATCTGTCCACGGGAACATGAGAATCTGTCCACGGGAACATGAGAATCTGTCCACGGGAACATGAGAATCTTTTCACGAGAACATGAGAATCTGTCCATAGAGAACATGAGACTCTGTCCACGAGAACATGAGAATCAGTCCACGAGAACATGAGAATCTGTCCACGAGAACATGAGAATCTGTCCACGAGAACATGAGAATCTGTCCACGAGAACATGAGAATCTGTCCATAGAGAACATGAGACTCTGTCCACGAGAACATGAGAATCAGTCCACGAGAACATGAGAATCTGTCCACGAGAACATGAGAATCTGTCCACGAGAACATGAGAATCTGTCCATAGAGAACATGAGACTCTGTCCACGAGAACATGAGAATCAGTCCACGAGAACATGAGAATCTGTCCACGAGAACATGAGAATCTGTCAACGAGAACATGAGAATCAGTCGACGAAAACATGAGAATCAGTTGACGAGAACATGAGAATCTGTCCATAGAGAACATGCGAATCTGTCCATGAGAACATGAAAATCTGTCCACGAGAACATGAGAATCTGTCCACCAGAACATGAAAATCTGTCCACGAGAACATGAGAATCTGTCCACGAGAACATGAGAATCTGTTCACGAGAACATGAGAATCTGTCCATGAGAACATGAGAACCTGTCCACGAGAACATGAGAATCTGTCCACGAGAACATGAGAATCTGTTCACGAGAACATGAGAATCTGTCCATGAGAACATGAGAATCTGTCCACGAGAACATGAAAATCTGTCCACGAGAACATGGAAATCTGTCCACGAGAACATGAGAACCTGTCCACGAGAACATGAGAATCTGTCCATGAGAATCTGTCCACGAGAACATGAGAATCTGTCCACGAGAACATGAGAATCTGTCCACGGGAACAAGAGAATCTGTCCACGGGAACATGAGAATCTGTCCATGAGAATCTGTCCACGAGAACATGAGAATCTGTCCACGAGAACATGAGAATCTGTTCACGGGAACATGAGAATCTGTCCATGAGAACATGAAAATCTGTCCACGAGAACATGAAAATCTGTCCACGAGAACATGAGAATCTGTCAACGAGAACATGAGAATCTGTCCATGAGAATCTGTCCACGAGAACATGAGAATCTGTCCACGAGAACATGAGAACCTGTCCACGGGAACATGAGAATCTGTCCACGGGAACATGAGAATCTGTCCACGGGAACATGAGAATCTGTCAACGAGAACATGAGAATCTGTCCATGAGAATCTGTCCACGAGAACATGAGAATCTGTCCACGAGAACATGAGAACCTGTCCACGGGAACATGAGAATCTGTCCACGGGAACATGAGAATCTGTCCACGGGAACATGAGAATCTGTCCACGGGAACATGAGAATCTGTCCACGGGAACATGAGAATCTGTCCACGGGAACATGAGAATCTTTTCACGAGAACATGAGAATCTGTCCATAGAGAACATGAGACTCTGTCCACGAGAACATGAGAATCAGTCCACGAGAACATGAGAATCTGTCCACGAGAACATGAGAATCTGTCCACGAGAACATGAGAATCTGTCCACGAGAACATGAGAATCTGTCCATAGAGAACATGAGACTCTGTCCACGAGAACATGAGAATCAGTCCACGAGAACATGAGAATCTGTCCACGAGAACATGAGAATCTGTCCACGAGAACATGAGAATCTGTCCATAGAGAACATGAGACTCTGTCCACGAGAACATGAGAATCAGTCCACGAGAACATGAAAATCTGTCCACGAGAACATGAGAATCTGTCAACGAGAACATGAGAATCTGTCCATGAGAATCTGTCCACGAGAACATGAGAATCTGTCCACGAGAACATGAGAACCTGTCCACGGGAACATGAGAATCTGTCCACGGGAACATGAGAATCTGTCCACGGGAACATGAGAATCTGTCAACGAGAACATGAGAATCTGTCCATGAGAATCTGTCCACGAGAACATGAGAATCTGTCCACGAGAACATGAGAACCTGTCCACGGGAACATGAGAATCTGTCCACGGGAACATGAGAATCTGTCCACGGGAACATGAGAATCTGTCCACGGGAACATGAGAATCTGTCCACGGGAACATGAGAATCTGTCCACGGGAACATGAGAATCTTTTCACGAGAACATGAGAATCTGTCCATAGAGAACATGAGACTCTGTCCACGAGAACATGAGAATCAGTCCACGAGAACATGAGAATCTGTCCACGAGAACATGAGAATCTGTCCACGAGAACATGAGAATCTGTCCACGAGAACATGAGAATCTGTCCATAGAGAACATGAGACTCTGTCCACGAGAACATGAGAATCAGTCCACGAGAACATGAGAATCTGTCCACGAGAACATGAGAATCTGTCCACGAGAACATGAGAATCTGTCCATAGAGAACATGAGACTCTGTCCACGAGAACATGAGAATCAGTCCACGAGAACATGAGAATCTGTCCACGAGAACATGAGAATCTGTCAACGAGAACATGAGAATCAGTCGACGAAAACATGAGAATCAGTTGACGAGAACATGAGAATCTGTCCATAGAGAACATGCGAATCTGTCCATGAGAACATGAAAATCTGTCCACGAGAACATGAGAATCTGTCCACCAGAACATGAAAATCTGTCCACGAGAACATGAGAACCTGTCCACGAGAACATGAGAATCTGTCCACGAGAACATGAGAATCTGTTCACGAGAACATGAGAATCTGTCCATGAGAACATGAGAATCAGTCCACGAGAACATGAGAATCTGTCCATAGAGAACATGAGACTCTGTCCACGAGAACATGAGAATCAGTCCACGAGAACATGAGAATCTGTCCACGAGAACATGAGAATCTGTCCACGAGAACATGAGAATCTGTCCATAGAGAACATGAGACTGTCCACGAGAACATGAGAATCTGTCCACGAGAACATGAGAATCAGTCCACGAGAACATGAGAATCAGTCCACGAGAACATGAGAATCTGTCCACGAGAACATGAGAATCTGTCCACGAGAACATGAGAATCTGTCCATAGAGAACATGAGACTCTGTCCACGAGAACATGAGAATCTGTCCATAGAGAACATGAGACTCTGTCCACGAGAACATGAGAATCAGTCCACGAGAACATGAGAATCTGTCCACGAGAACATGAGAATCTGTCCACGAGAACATGAGAATCTGTCCATAGAGAACATGAGACTCTGTCCACGAGAACATGAGAATCAGTCCACGAGAACATGAGAATCAGTCCACGAGAACATGAGAATCTGTCGACGAGAACATGAGAATCTGTCAACGAGAACATGAGAATCAGTCGACGAGAACATGAGAATCAGTCCACGAGAACATGAGAATCTGTCCATAGAGAACATGAGACTCTGTCCACGAGAACATGAGAATCAGTCCACGAGAACATGAGAATCTGTCCACGAGAACATGAGAATCTGTCCATAGAGAACATGAGACTCTGTCCACGAGAACATGAGAATCAGTCCACGAGAACATGAGAATCTGTCCACGAGAACATGAGAATCTGTCCACGAGAACATGAGAATCTGTCCATAGAGAACATGCGAATCTGTCCATGAGAACATGAAAATCTGTCCACGAGAACATGAGAATCTGTCCACCAGAACATGAAAATCTGTCCACGAGAACATGAGAACCTGTCCACGAGAACATGAGAATCTGTCCATGAGAATCTGTCCACGAGAACATGAGAATCTGTCCACGAGAACATGAGAATCTGTTCACGAGAACATGAGAATCTGTCCATGAGAACATGAGAATCTGTCCACGAGAACATGAAAATCTGTCCACGAGAACATGGAAATCTGTCCACGAGAACATGAGAACCTGTCCACGAGAACATGAGAATCTGTCCATGAGAATCTGTCCACGAGAACATGAGAATCTGTCCACGAGAACATGAGAATCTGTTCACGAGAACATGAGAATCTGTCCACGAGAACATGAGAATCTGTCCACGGGAACATGAGAATCTGTCCACGGGAACATGAGAATCTGTCCATGAGAATCTGTCCACGAGAACATGAGAATCTGTCCACGAGAACATGAGAATCTGTTCACGAGAACATGAGAATCTGTCCACGAGAACATTAGAATCTGTCCACGAGAACATGAGAATCTGTCAATAGAGAACATGAGAATCTGTCCTTAGAGAACATGAGAATCTGTCCACGAGAACATAAGAATCTGTCCACGAGAACATGAGAATTTGTCCACGAGAACATGAGAATCTGTCCACCAGAACATGAAAATCTGTCCACGAGAACATGAGAACCTGTCCACGAGAACATGAGAATCTGTCCATGAGAATCTGTCCACGAGAACATGAGAATCTGTCCACGAGAACATGAGAATCTGTCCATGAGAACATGAGAATCTGTCCACGAGAACATGAGAATCTGTCCACGAGAACATGAGAACCTGTCCACGGGAACATGAGAATCTGTCCACGGGAACATGAGAATCTGTCCACGGGAACATGAGAATCTGTCCACGGGAACATGAGAATCTGTCCACGGGAACATGAGAATCTGTCCACGGGAACATGAGAATCTTTTCACGAGAACATGAGAATCTGTCCATAGAGAACATGAGACTCTGTCCACGAGAACATGAGAATCAGTCCACGAGAACATGAGAATCTGTCCACGAGAACATGAGAATCTGTCCACGGGAACATGAGAATCTGTCCACGAGAACATGAGAATCTGTTCACGAGAACATGAGAATCTGTCCATAGAGAACATGAGACTCTGTCCACGAGAACATGAGAATCAGTCCACGAGAACATGAGAATCTGTCCACGAGAACATGAGAATCTGTCCACGAGAACATGAGAATCTGTCCACGAGAACATGAGAATCTGTCCATAGAGAACATGAGACTCTGTCCACGAGAACATGAGAATCAGTCCACGAGAACATGAGAATCTGTCCACGAGAACATGAGAATCTGTCCACGAGAACATGAGAATCTGTCCACGAGAACATGAGAATCTGTCAACGAGAACATGAGAATCAGTCGACGAAAACATGAGAATCAGTTGACGAGAACATGAGAATCTGTCCATAGAGAACATGCGAATCTGTCCATGAGAACATGAAAATCTGTCCACGAGAACATGAGAATCTGTCCACCAGAACATGAAAATCTGTCCACGAGAACATGAGAATCTGTCCACGAGAACATGAGAATCTGTTCACGAGAACATGAGAATCTGTCCATGAGAACATGAGAACCTGTCCACGAGAACATGAGAATCTGTCCACGAGAACATGAGAATCTGTTCACGAGAACATGAGAATCTGTCCATGAGAACATGAGAATCTGTCCACGAGAACATGAAAATCTGTCCACGAGAACATGGAAATCTGTCCACGAGAACATGAGAACCTGTCCACGAGAACATGAGAATCTGTCCATGAGAATCTGTCCACGAGAACATGAGAATCTGTCCACGAGAACATGAGAATCTGTCCACGAGAACATGAGAATCTGTCCACGAGAACATGAGAATCTGTCCACGGGAACATGAGAATCTGTCCATGAGAACATGAAAATCTGTCCACGAGAACATGAAAATCTGTCCACGAGAACATGAGAATCTGTCAACGAGAACATGAGAATCTGTCCATGAGAATCTGTCCACGAGAACATGAGAATCTGTCCACGAGAACATGAGAACCTGTCCACGGGAACATGAGAATCTGTCCACGGGAACATGAGAATCTGTCCACGGGAACATGAGAATCTGTCCACGGGAACATGAGAATCTGTCCACGGGAACATGAGAATCTGTCCACGGGAACATGAGAATCTTTTCACGAGAACATGAGAATCTGTCCATAGAGAACATGAGACTCTGTCCACGAGAACATGAGAATCAGTCCACGAGAACATGAGAATCTGTCCACGAGAACATGAGAATCTGTCCACGAGAACATGAGAATCTGTCCACGAGAACATGAGAATCTGTCCATAGAGAACATGAGACTCTGTCCACGAGAACATGAGAATCAGTCCACGAGAACATGAGAATCTGTCCACGAGAACATGAGAATCTGTCGACGAGAACATGAGAATCTGTCCATAGAGAACATGAGACTCTGTCCACGAGAACATGAGAATCAGTCCACGAGAACATGAGAATCTGTCCACGAGAACATGAGAATCTGTCAACGAGAACATGAGAATCAGTCGACGAAAACATGAGAATCAGTTGACGAGAACATGAGAATCTGTTCACGAGAACATGAGAATCTGTCCATGAGAACATGAGAACCTGTCCACGAGAACATGAGAATCTGTCCACGAGAACATGAGAATCTGTTCACGAGAACATGAGAATCTGTCCATGAGAACATGAGAATCTGTCCACGAGAACATGAAAATCTGTCCACGAGAACATGGAAATCTGTCCACGAGAACATGAGAACCTGTCCACGAGAACATGAGAATCTGTCCATGAGAATCTGTCCACGAGAACATGAGAATCTGTCCACGAGAACATGAGAATCTGTCCACGAGAACATGAGAATCTGTCCACGAGAACATGAGAATCTGTCCACGGGAACAAGAGAATCTGTCCATGAGAACATGAGAATCTGTCCACGGGAACATGAGAATCTGTCCATGAGAATCTGTCCACGAGAACATGAGAATCTGTTCACGGGAACATGAGAATCTGTCCATGAGAACATGAGAATCTGTCCACGAGAACATGAAAATCTGTCCACGAGAAAATGGAAATCTGTCCACGAGAACATGAGAACCTGTCCACGAGAACATGAGAATTTGTCCATGAGAAATATCCTATCCTAGTTTACTACCTCTAACATTACTCCAGGGATGGGTCCTGTTGGTACCTCTAACATTACTCCAGGGATGGGTCCTGTTGGTACCTCTAACATTACTCCAGGGATGGGTCCTGTTGGTTCCTCTATCTAACATTACTCCAGGGATGGGTCCTGTTGGTACCTCTAACATTACTCCAGGGATGGGTCCTGTTGGTACCTCTATCTAACATTACTCCAGGGATGGGTCCTGTTGGTACCTCTAACATTACTCCAGGGATGGGTCCTGTTGGTTCCTCTATCTAACATTACTCCAGGGATGGGTCCTGTTGGTACCTCTAACATTACTCCAGGGATGGGTCCTGTTGGTACCTCTAACATTACTCCAGGGATGGGTCCTGTTGGTTCCTCTAACATTACTCCAGGGATGGGTCCTGTTGGTTCCTCTAACATTACTCCAGGGATGGGTCCTGTTGGTACCTCTAACATTACTCCAGGGATGGGTCCTGTTGGTTCCTCTATCTAACATTACTCCAGGGATGGGTCCTGTTGGTACCTCTAACATTACTCCAGGGATGGGTCCTGTTGGTACCTCTATCTAACATTACTCCAGGGATGGGTCCTGTTGGTACCTCTAACATTACTCCAGGGATGGGTCCTGTTGGTACCTCTATCTAACATTACTCCAGGGATGGGTCCTGTTGGTTCCTCTAACATTACTCCAGGGATGGGTCCTGTTGGTACCTCTAACATTACTCCAGGGATGGGTCCTGTTGGTTCCTCTAACATTACTCCAGGGATGGGTCCTGTTGGTACCTCTAACATTACTCCAGGGATGGGTCCTGTTGGTACCTCTAACATTACTCCAGGGATGGGTCCTGTTGGTACCTCTAACATTACTCCAGGGATGGGTCCTGTTGGTACCTCTAACATTACTCCAGGGATGGGTCCTGTTGGTTCCTCTATCTAACATTACTCCAGGGATGGGTCCTGTTGGTACCTCTAACATTACTCCAGGGATGGGTCCTGTTGGTTCCTCTAACATTACTCCAGGGATGGGTCCTGTTGGTTCCTCTAACATTACTCCAGGGATGGGTCCTGTTGGTACCTCTAACATTACTCCAGGGATGGGTCCTGTTGGTTCCTCTATCTAACATTACTCCAGGGATGGGTCCTGTTGGTTCCTCTAACATTACTCTAGGGATGGGTCCTGTTGGTTCCTCTATCTAACATTACTCCAGGGATGGGTTCTGTTGGTTCCTCTAACATTACTCCAGGGATGGGTCCTGTTGGTACCTCTAACATTACTCCAGGGATGGGTCCTGTTGGTTCCTCTATCTAACATTACTCCAGGGATGGGTCCTGTTGGTTCCTCTATCTAACATTACTCCAGGGATGGGTCCTGTTGGTTCCTCTATCTAACATTACTCCAGGGATGGGTCCTGTTGGTTCCTCTAACATTACTCCAGGGATGGGTCCTGTTGGTTCCTCTATCTAACATTACTCCAGGGATGGGTCCTGTTGGTACCTCTAACATTACTCCAGGGATGGGTCCTGTTGGTACCTCTATCTAACATTACTCCAGGGACGGGTCCTGTTGGTTCCTCTAACATTACTCCAGGGATGGGTCCTGTTGGTACCTCTAACATTACTCCAGGGATGGGTCCTGTTGGTACCTCTAACATTACTCCAGGGATGGGTCCTGTTGGTTCCTCTAACATTACTCCAAGGATGGGTCCTGTTGGTACCTCTAACATTACTCCAGGGATGGGTCCTGTTGGTTCCTCTATCTAACATTACTCCAGGGATGGGTCCTGTTGGTACCTCTAACATTACTCCAGGACCGCCTTTCGAAATGGTACTCATTGACCTGTCTCCTTTACACAGCCACATATGGTCTCTGGTCTATCATAGTACACTATATAGAGTATACGGTGCCATTTGGGACGCAAATATAGTTTCATCAAGGACATCCTGGTATACTGTAGTCTTTCCTCTAATACTGGGAAACCATCCCTCCAGATCTCTGATAGAGTTACCGCCTTGGAGGATGTTACCGCTTTAGAGGGTGCGGAAGGGGAGGGGGAAGAAGAGGGGAGGGAGGAGGGGGGGGGGGAGGAAGGGGATGAGGAAGAGGGAGGGTGAAGAAAAGGGGAGGGAGAGGGGGAGGAAGAGGGTTAGGGTATTGGGAAGAAGAGGAAGGAAGAGGGAAGGGGAGGAAGAGAGGGGTGGAGGGGGAGGGGAGGGAGAAAGGAGGAAAAGGGGGAGGATAGGTGACGGGGCGGAAGAGGGGGAGGAAGGTGGGAGAGGGAGGAAGAGCGGAGGTAGAGTGAAGGGGAGAAAGGGCTTGGAAGAGCTGGAAGAAGAGGGGGGGGGAAGAGGGGAGGGGGAGGTAGAGAGTGATGGGGCTGATGCAGTTCGGTGCCTGTGTTGTTTGATCTGTGGGTAAGAGAGTGTTGGCAGAGAGAGGAGCATATTTACCAGAAGGGATAAAGCTGGGATTTAGGAAGCCTAGGGGCATATGTTCACGCGATGTGTGTCTGTGTGTGTGTGTGTGTGTGTGTGTGTGTGTGTGTGTGTGTGTGTGTGTGTGTGTGTGTGTAATGCCCCTACTGTACAAGGCTCATTAATACCTTAATACAGTACACACTAAATCTCCATTTCAGGGGTCACAGAAAGGTCTGCTCATCTGAAAGAGAGTTGTTTTTTTAGTTAGTCAGTCCGTCGGTTGGTCGGTCCGTCCGTCCGTCCGTCCGTCCGTCTGTCTGTCCGTCCGTCTGTCCGTTAGTTCGTTAGTTCCATTAGCTAAATGTGCTGTATGTTATGAAAAGAGACGGCATTAGGATTAGTCCCGCAGCTAAACGCGGTGTACCACAGGGCAGCTCTCTAGGCCCTCCACTCTTTTCTGTTTTTACCAATGACCTGCCACTGGCATTGAACAAAGCATGTGTGTCCATGTATGCTGATGATTCAACCATATACGCATCAGCAACCACAGCTAATGAAGTCACTGAAACCCTTAACAAAGAATTGCAGTTTGTTTTGGAATGGGTGACCAGTAATAAACTGTTCCTGACCAGAGCCCTATGGAACCCTATTCCCTATATAGTGCACTACTTTAGACCAGAGCCCTATGGAACCCTATTCCCTATATAGTGCACTACTTTAGACCAGAGCCCTATGGAACCCTAGTCCCTATACCGTGCACTACTTTAGACCAGAGCACTATAGAATCACTGACTCACTGTAAAACAGACACACAATGATGCCCTGCCGATGCTCTAACATACACAATACACTGCATAACCCAGAGAGAGAGAGAGAGAGAGAGAGAGAGAGAGAGAGAGAGAGAGAGAGAGAGAGAGAGAGAGAGAGAGAGAGAGAGAGAGAGAGAGAGAGAGAGAGAGAGAGAGAGAGAGAGAGAGAGAGAGAGAGAGAGAGAGACTTTTGACTTTTTGTCTTTCTTTATTGAAACATTCTCATTTCATTTAACACTCACCCCCCCTAAAAATAAAAAAACAAAAATATATCCTGTACTGCATACATGTACCATACTCACCTTTCCATCTACCACATGATACAAACCAACATCACCATACACAAAAACAATACCCTCTCCTACAACCGTATATCCAAAACATCTTCCCCAGCAATACAGACAGCCCCCCCAACACACCATATCTCCTCAAACATCTCCACACATTTGATCAGTTTATAGAACTCAAACTCAACCCTAAGGCGCGCAGAGACCATCCCATTAAACAATAGTAAAGGGTCTGTTATCCCCCCACCTTTGACCCTGTTTCTCCTTGTTAGCCAAATAGCTAATTTTGCCTGAGCAAACAGAAAATTCAACAAAACACATTTTTCTTTCTCCTTACTCGAATACCTGTATCCCATTATAAACATCCCAACAGCAAAAACCACCCCCAACCTCTCACACAGACATTCCAACAGAGACATTAATGGCATTAACCTGGTGCACACAGAAAACACATGAATCACAGTTTCATTCATTTGACAGAAAGGACACCCCTGCCCAATTCCCGGATCAACACGTGCCAACCAGCTGTTAGTGGCCAGGGCTCCATGAAGAACCCTCCACTGGAGGTCCCCTGACCTCTTTGGTACTGGGGGTTTGTAGAGCGCCCTCCATCTAAAGCCCACCATACTCTCCGCCCCACATACCCCCTGCCACTGATGTGCCTTCACTCCTGTTAGACTTCTAATGTTCCTAACCTTAACGCAGAGGTTGTAGAGAGCTTTACCTCCCACCCCCTCAAATTCCCCCAGGCTCGGAGTGTTAAAATCTAACAAGTCCTCCAGACCCCCTTGCCAGTCTCCAGTCTCTGCCGTCACCTGCAGTGGCGGAAACATTGGTGGCCCCTCTCCCTTTGGCCTCTCAAACACCCCCCTTACCTGCTCAGACAGTGCCTCCTGTACCTCCTCCAGGAATCTCTCCAACAGTCTAAGAGATGTTATTCCTGTTTGTTGCGCCAAGACCTCCGGGGTTTTCCACCCCTCCTCTCCCAGCAGTCTCAGGTCACCTAGCCTTCGTAAACCCCCTGCCATCAGTTGCCTCTGCAGGGTGGCAGACTGAACCGATCTCAAAGGGATGGCTGGGTTGTGGAAAATAGGCTCCTCCCACACCCACTGCCCAGGCTCCACACCCCCCTCTCGTATGGGCCTTAGCAGCTGCCAGGCCCTCAGCACCGCAGAGTAAAACTCTGAGAGACCTGCTGTACTCAGCCTCTCCAGCTTCATGAGGAACAGCTGCCGGTCCAACCCTAATCCACCAGCTCTCCTCAGCAGTGCGCATGCTGGTTCCCTCCAGCCAACATCGGTATGATACAGCAGTCTCTGCACCGCCTTTAGCCGGAAAGCAGCCATCCTGCTCTCCAGTTCCACCAGGCCCTGTCCTCCTTCGTGGACGGTCATGTACAACACTGCTGCCTTCAGCCAGTGATGTCCCGACCAAAAGAAATCCACCAGCTTGCGTTGCAGGTCTGCAAGCAGACCGGCGGGGGGGTTGAGGACAGCCAGTTTATGCCACAAGGAAGATGCCACCAGGTTGTTAATTATCAGCACCCTCCCTCTATATGACACTTGGGATAGGAGCCACCTCCACCTGGCCAGTCTTGACACCACTGCCTGTGACAGCCCCTCCCAGTTCTTCCTGACCCACCTCTCCGAGCCCAGGTACACCCCCAACACTTTAAGCCCTTCACAACCCCACTGCAAACCCCCTGGAAGCAGAGGAGGAGCCCTATCCCCCCATGCCCCACATAACAGAGCTTTGCTCTTTCCCCAGTTTACCTTAGCTGATGAAGCTCCCTCGTACACCTTCAGACTGGTCTCTAGTTCCTGCATATCTTGCCCATCCCTGACCATCACAGAAACATCATCTGCGTATGCTGAGACTGCTATTCCTGTCACCACACCCATGCCTGTCCAGCACACTCCCTGCATTCTCCTGCGTAGCAGTCCTAAAAAAGGCTCAATGGCTAGTGTGTATAGCTGCCCAGATAGAGGGCATCCTTGTCTAATGCCCCGTCTCACCCAGACTGGCCTACTGAGCCCCCCTCCCACCTTAACCATACATGACACCCCAGCATACAACAGCTTCACACAGGTCACAAAACTCTTCCCAAACCCAAACACAGACATCACATTAAACAGATACTCATGATCCACTCTATCAAAAGCCTTCTCTTGATCTAAAGAGACCAGTCCAAAGTTCACAGTAGAACCTCTCGACAAGTCCAACATGTCCCTAATCAAGAACAAGTTGTCCGTGATTGAGCGTCCCGGTACACAACATGTCTGGTCCTTGTGTATTATAGAGTCCAGATGGGACTTCAGTCTGTTAGAGAGGACCTTGGCAAAAATCTTGTAGTCCGCACAGAGTAATGCCACAGGCCTCCAGTTCTTAAGTTCACACAAGTCCCCTTTTTTGGGCAGGAGAGTCAGAGCCGCCCGACGGCAGCTCATCGGCAACTCTCCTACCCCGATGCATTCACGCAAGACGCAAAAGAAGTCCTGTCCAATTATTCCCCAGAATTTTTTGTAAAACTCCACTGGGAGTCCATCGACCCCCGGTGCACGACCGGGGGACATCTGGGTTACGGCCTCTGCCAGTTCATGTGACAACAGAGGAATGTCCATTTCATCCCTCTGTGCCCGAGAGAGCTTAGGGAGTCCTGCGAACAAGACCTGAGCACACATAGGATCACACATTTCTGCCCTATACAATTCAGTATAAAACTCCACAGTCCGCTCCCGCATCTCCCCCACCACAGAGGTCACCCGCCCATCAGACAGCCGTAGACAATGCATACCCTTGGCTTCACTGCTCTGTCTTTCCAAACCAAAGAAGAAGGAGCTGGGAGCATCCATCTCCTTGAGCATGGAGAACCTAGCTCTTACAAGTGCTCCCTTTGCTTTAACCTGGAAAAAACTGCCCAGGTCCCTACGTAATTCGGCTAAATTAGCCTGGAGGCCTACATTGCCTTGCCCCACCATCTCTACCTCCATCTCACTAATACACCGCTCTAGTTCCCCCAATACTCTCCTAGCCTCTGATGATGAGAGAGCTGTATACTGTTGACAGAAAAGCCGAATCTGCACTTTCCCCACATCCCACCATTGACTCAAAGACTCATACTCCTCTCTTCGCTGCCCCCACCTTTCCCAAAAGGTCTGGAAAACTGAGCAAAAAGTGGCATCTTGTAAGAGCTTTACATTGAACTTCCAATAAGATGCCTGCCGGGGCCCTGGTGAAATAGACAGCCGAGCCATGGTTATGTGATGGTCCGAAAACCCCACTGGGAGAATGGTAGCGCCCAGCAGCCTATTGCTCTGATTCCTAGATATGTAAAAACGATCAAGTCGGGCTGCACTCACCCTAGCCCCAAAAACCTTCACCCATGTATACTGTCTTGTGTTTGGATGTTTAGTTCTCCAAACATCCACTAGGTCAAACTGATTAATGATGTCCCCTAACACTCCCACTGACACTGAATGAGGCTCTTCCCCATTTCTGTCTTTTGTAAAATCCATTGTACAGTTCCAGTCACCTCCGATCACCAGCGTCTCCTCAGGCGCTACTTGTGAGAGTTCCTGTCTAAGACTCCCAAATAGAACCCCTCTTTCTCTCCCTGTGTTAGGCGCATACACATTTATAAAAACAAAACCCATGCTGTTAATTTCTGCTTTAACAACAAGCAACCTACCCTTACACACTTCCTTTGAGGAGCAAATTTTTACAGACAGACCCGGTGCAAAAAGGACTGCCACCCCTGCACTAAGATTTGTCCCATGGCTCAACACACTTGCCCCTTTCCACCAGAGCCCCCAATCAACTTCATTCACCACATCACTATGCGTCTCCTGCAGAAATAACACTTGTACTTTTTTTTGTTTTACATATTCACCCAACACACTCCTCTTTCCCGCATCTCTGGCGCCATTTATATTAAGCGAGCCTACCCGAAGAGTCTCCATAAGAAGTGGGAGAAAAGCCAGCAGAGAAATAGACCAATAGCAAAGCTCAAAAAGCCCCAGTGTCAGAAAGAAATTAAACATTTAAACAGTGTCTGAAGGTAAACCTTTACGCACTGTTGTGACCCACTTCCTCAACCTAAACCGTTTCTTGGGTGAGAGGACACCATGCCCCTCATTTCTCATAGCATGTTGTACTGATCTTACAAACTTTCTAGGATCAGGAAAAAAAGCCTCAAGATTAACTTTTTTCCCCTTAGTCTCATTCAGGAACCTTGTCAGTTCTCTCAACGTGTACTTAGACCCCTCTGGTTGACTGGCTGTCAGCTCCGGACCAATTGAAGAAGAGTCTGAAAAAAATAACTCCTCATCCTCTTCCTCAGACTCACTTTCCTCCTCTTCTCTATCTCCCACCCTGACCACCTGCTCTTTCTCTCTGGTTAGGGCCTCACCCACAGCAACAGGCAACATTTCCATGGTGCCTTTGTCCACACCCTTTTTCCTTTTCCGCTTGACACCCTCCTCCTCCCCCCCTAATCTCTTACACTTCCCTACTATACTCTCCTCATCCACTAGAATAACCTGACTAGACCCAGTATCATCTACGCCACCCTCCATAGCATGACTAGGGCCAGCCTCAGCTACCCCACCCTCCATAGCATGACTAGGGCCAGCCTCAGCTACCCCACCATCCATAGCCTGACTAGACTCAGCCTCTGCTATACCACCATCCATATCCTGCCTAGACCCAGCACCCTCCATAGCATAACTAGGCCCAGCCTCAGCTACCCCACCATCTCTAGCCTGACTAGACCCGGCCTCTGCTTCCCCACCATCTCTAGCCTGACTAGACCCATCCTCCACTACCCCACCATCTCTAGCCTGACTAAACTCAGCTACAGCTACCCCACCATCTCTAGCCTGACTAGGCCCAGCCTCATCTACCCCACCATCTCTAACCTGACTAGGTCCAGCCTCTGCTGTCTGCATCTCCTTACCCCCTGCACTTTGACCTCGATTTCCCCCACTGGCGCTTGTACCCTCACCTTTTCTACGGCCTTTGTGTGGGCACGCAAAACTCTTGTGCCCCAAATCCCCACATTCAAAACACCGTAGACTATCTGTGCTGGCAAAACCTGCATAGAGCCCCTCCCCATGTCTCACTTTAAAGTGCACATTTAGCTGTTGCTCGTTGTTGTTCAGAAACATAAACACTTGCCTCCGGAACGAAACAACGTGTTTAACGGCATCTGCCTGAAACCCTGCTGACAGTACACGGAAACCGCTAGCAAACTTACCAAAACGACTCAGCTCTTTCCTAATTTGATCATCCGTAATAAACGGAGGCAAATTTGCCACTACAACTCTTGTTGAAGGGGTAGAGAGAGGTGAAATTGACACCAACACATCCCTTACAAATATTCCGCTAGCAATTAGCCTACCAACCAAATTAGCCCTTTTCATGAACACAACCACAGCTTTGTTCATTCTAGAAGCAGAATGTATAAACTCAGCTCCTACCTGTTCACCGACCGCGAGTAGAACCTCCTCCACCTTAACTCCGTTCTCAGGAACACACCTGAATCCATGCTGTATAGACAGCGTCTCCTCCGCGCTAGGCTGAGAAGCCATCGCGCACACCACAACTTCAAAAACCCAGGAACGTTTCTCTGTCCTCTTCCACCCTAACTTTGAAAAAAAACTTTGGATACCGCTAAAACAAATATTGCATTAACCCTCCACCATAGAAAATAACATGTAAAGAAAGGAATCAAGAAAGTTAGTTAGGATAGAGCTTTCCACACCAAACACTCAAACTCCAAAAACACCCAGCATGCACTGCGAGAGAGAGAGAGAGAGAGAGAGAGAGAGAGAGAGAGAGAGAGAGAGAGAGAGAGAGACCAAACCTCCATAATGCAGTAAGCCGGTGCCTGTACTGTCATCCCAGTTGATGGCAGCTTCATTAAAAAGGAGAGCTCCAGTTAGCCACACTAACCACATTCATTCTCTCTCTCTCACACACACCCTATACCCTGCTACCTAACCCCTTTAAAGTGAAAGAATACCATGCTATTGTTTGAGGAGAGTGCACAATTGTGAACATAAAAGTTATTGATAAACAAATGAGGTATATTTGGGCAGTCTTGATACAACATTTTGAACGGAAATACAATGGTTCATTGGATCAGTCTAACAGTTTGCACATACACTGCTGCCATCTAGTGGCCAACATCTGAAATGCGCTGGAGTAATATATTTTGGCCTTTCACTTGCATTTCAAAGATGCTGGTATCTTTTACCAGATCTAATGTGTTATTTTCTCCGACATTAATTTCACATTTCCACAAACTTCAAAATGTTTCCTTTCAATTGGTGTCAATAAAATGCATATCCTTGCTTCAGATCCTGAGCTACAGGCAGTTAGATTTGGGTCTGTCATTTTTGGATAAAATTGAAAAAAAGGTGCGAATCCGTAAGAGGATTTAAGGGCTTGTAAGGAAGCATTTCACTGTATTCAACGCATGTGACAAATAACATTTGATGTGATTTGATTTGAACATCAGTTCTTTTCCCAATACAGAGTAATACCCTGGATGTGTGAATGAACATCAGCTCCTCTCTCAGAGTAATACCCTGGACGTGTGAATCAATTTCACGTTACCTGTCTGAGTCCGAAATGGCCTGTATTGTGCACATCACATTGGACATCATTTCAACGTGGATAATTGTGTAATTTTGGTTGAGACGTTGATCAATGACATTGATCAACCTATTACAACCTATTACAACCCACTCAAAAAGATAACCAACAGTTAGTTGAATTCCCAATGTGTTTTCACTGTGCTTTCAACCATCTAAAAGCACAACCAAATTCCAACCGAAAAACAATGTCAAATTGTTGGTTTAGTTGTCACCCAAATGTCTACCACAGCTCGTTCCACCGTTTAAGAATACATTGTCAGATATTTAGTTAATTTATACAACAGGTTCATGTGTTATCACTGTGCTTCATCTAATAGCAGAACCAACTGACCTGGATTGCAGTTGAAAGTACATTCTTCAAGTGATCATCGCTGTTCCAGATTCTGTGCAGATTATTACAGCAACTGTGAAGATCTCCAAAGACCTGTGACGACCTAGGCATGCCATCTTGACCTGTGACGACCTAGGCATGCCATCTTGACCTGTGAGGACCTAGGCATGCCATCTTGACCTGTGACGACCTAGGCATGCCATCTTGACCTGTGAGGACCTAAGCATGCCATCTTGACCTGTGACGACCTAGGCATGCCGTCTTGACCTGTGACGACCTAGGCATGCCGTCTTGACCTCGGTCGACCTAGGCATGCCATCTTGACCTGTGACGACCTAAGCATGCCATCTTGACCTGTGACGACCTAGGCATGCCATCTTGACCTGTGATGACCTAAGCTTGGCATCTTGACCTGTGACGACCTATTCATGCCACCTTGACCTGTGATGACCTAAGCTTGCCATCTTGACCTGTTACGACCTATTCATGCCACCTTGACCTGTGACGACCTAAGCATGCCATCTTGACCTGTGACGACCTAAGCATGCCATCTTGACCTGTGACGACCTAAGCATGCCATCTTGACCTGTGACGACCTAAGCATGCCATCTTGACCTGTGACGACCTAAGCATGCCATCTTGACCTGTGACGACCTAGGCATGCCATCTTGACCTGTGACGACCTAAGCATGCCATCTTGACCTGTGACGACCTAAGCATGCCATCTTGACCTGTGACGACCTAAGCATGCCATCTTGACCTGTGACGACCTAAGCATGCCATCTTGACCTGTGACGACCTAAGCATGCCATCTTGACCTGTGACGACCTAAGCATGCCATCTTGACCTGTGACGACCTAAGCATGCCATCTTGACCTGTGACGACCTAAGCATGCCATCTTGACCTGTGACGACCTAGGCATGCCATCTTGACCTGTGACGACCTAGGCATGCCATCTTGACCTGTGACGACCTAGGCATGCCATCTTGACCTGTGACGACCTAGGCATGCCATCTTGACCTGTGACGACCTAGGCATGCCATCTTGACCTGTGACGACCTAAGCATGCCATCTTGACCTGTGACGACCTAAGCATGCCATCTTGACCTGTGACGACCTAAGCATGCCATCTTGACCTGTGACGACCTAAGCATGCCATCTTGACCTGTGACGACCTAAGCATGCCATCTTGACTTGTGACGACATAGGCATGCCACCTTGACCTGTGAAGACCTAGGCATGCCACCTTGACCTGTGACGACCTAGGCATGCCATCTTGACCTGTGACGACCTAAGCATGCCATCTTGACCTGTGAAGACCTAGGCATGCCACCTTGACTTGTGACGACATAGGCATGCCATCTTGACCTGTGACGACCTAAGCATGCCATCTTGACCTGTGGCGACCTAGGCATGCCACCTTGACCTGTGACGACATAGGCATGCCACCTTGACCTGTGAAGACCTAGGCATGCCATCTTGACCTGTGACGACCTAGGCATGCATCTTGACCTGTGACGACCTAGGCATGCCATCTTGACCTGTGACGACCTAGGCATGCCATCTTGACCTGTGACGACCTAGGCATGCCATCCTGACCTGTGACGACCTAGGCATGCCATCTTGACCTGTGACGACCTAGGCATGCCATCTTGACCTGTGACGACCTAAGCATGCCATCTTGACCTGTGATGACCTAAGCATGCCATCTTGACCTGTGATGACCTAAGCATGCCATCTTGACCTGTGACGACCTAGGCATGCCATCTTGACCTGTGATGACCTAGGCATGCCACCTTGACCTGTGACGACCTAGGCATGCCATCTTGACCTGTGACGACCTAAGCATGCCATCTTGACCTGTGACGACCTAGGCATGCCTTCTTGACCTGTGATGACCTAGGCATGCCATCTTGACCTGTGACGACCTAGGCATGCCATCTTGACCTGTGACGACCTAAGCATGCCATCTTGACCTGTGACGACCTAGGCATGCCTTCTTGACCTGTGATGACCTAGGCATGCCATCTTGACCTGTGACGACCTAAGCATGCCATCTTGACCTGTGACGACCTAAGCATGCCATCTTGACCTGTGATGACCCTAGCATGCCACCTTGACCTGTGACGACCTAGGCATGCCATCTTGACCTGTGACGACCTAAGCATGCCATCTTGACCTGTGACGACCTAAGCATGCCATTTTGACCTGTGACGACCTAAGCATGCCATCTTGACCTGTGACGACCTAGGCATGCCACCTTGACCTGTGACGACCTAGGCATGCCACCTTGACCTGTGACGACCTAGGCATGCCATCTTGACCTGTGACGACCTAGGCATGCCACCTTGACTTGTGACGACATAGGCATGCCACCTTGACTTGTGACGACATAGGCATGCCACCTTGACCTGTGAAGACCTAGGCATGCCACCTTGACCTGTGACGACCTAGGCATTCCACCTTGACTTGTGACGACATAGGCATGCCACCTTGACCTGTGACGACCTAGGCATGCCACCTTGACCTGTGAAGACCTAGGCATGCCACCTTGACCTGTGACGACCTAGGCATGCCACCTTGACTTGTGACGACATAGGCATGCCACCTTGACCTGTGACGACCTAAGAATGCCACCTTGACCTGTGAAGACCTAGGCATGCCACCTTGACCTGTGACGACCTAGGCATGCCATCTTGACCTGTGACGACCTAAGCATGCCATCTTGACCTGTGAAGACCTAGGCATGCCACCTTGACTTGTGACGACATAGGCATGCCATCTTGACCTGTGACGACCTAGGCATGCCATCTTGACCTGTGACGACCTAGGCATGCCATCCTGACCTGTGACGACCTAGGCATGCCATCTTGACCTGTGACGACCTAGGCATGCCATCTTGACCTGTGACGACCTAAGCATGCCATCTTGACCTGTGATGACCTAAGCATGCCATCTTGACCTGTGATGACCTAAGCATGCCATCTTGACCTGTGACGACCTAGGCATGCCATCTTGACCTGTGATGACCTAGGCATGCCACCTTGACCTGTGACGACCTAGGCATGCCATCTTGACCTGTGACGACCTAAGCATGCCATCTTGACCTGTGACGACCTAGGCATGCCTTCTTGACCTGTGATGACCTAGGCATGCCATCTTGACCTGTGACGACCTAGGCATGCCATCTTGACCTGTGACGACCTAAGCATGCCATCTTGACCTGTGACGACCTAGGCATGCCTTCTTGACCTGTGATGACCTAGGCATGCCATCTTGACCTGTGACGACCTAAGCATGCCATCTTGACCTGTGACGACCTAAGCATGCCATCTTGACCTGTGATGACCCTAGCATGCCACCTTGACCTGTGACGACCTAGGCATGCCATCTTGACCTGTGACGACCTAAGCATGCCATCTTGACCTGTGACGACCTAGGCATGCCACCTTGACCTGTGACGACATAGGCATGCCACCTTGACCTGTGAAGACCTAGGCATGCCACCTTGACCTGTGACGACCTAGGCATGCCACCTTGACCTGTGAAGACCTAGGCATGCCACCTTGACCTGTGATGACCTAGGCACGCCATCTTGACCTGTGACGACCTAGGCAAGCCATCTTGACCTGTGACGACCTAGGCATGCCATCTTGACCTGTGACGACCTAGGCATGCCACCTTGACCTGTGATGACCTAAGCATGCCATCTTGACCTCGGACGACCTAGGCATGCCATCTTGACCTGTGACGACCTAAGCATGCCATCTTGACCTGTGACGACCTAGGCATGCCATCTTGACCTGTGATGACCTAAGCTTGGCATCTTGACCTGTGACGACCTATTCATGCCACCTTGACCTGTGATGACCTAAGCTTGCCATCTTGACCTGTTACGACCTATTCATGCCACCTTGACCTGTGACGACCTAAGCATGCCATCTTGACCTGTGACGACCTAAGCATGCCATCTTGACCTGTGACGACCTAAGCATGCCATCTTGACCTGTGACGACCTAAGCATGCCATCTTGACCTGTGACGACCTAAGCATGCCATCTTGACCTGTGACGACCTAGGCATGCCATCTTGACCTGTGACGACCTAAGCATGCCATCTTGACCTGTGACGACCTAAGCATGCCATCTTGACCTGTGACGACCTAAGCATGCCATCTTGACCTGTGACGACCTAAGCATGCCATCTTGACCTGTGACGACCTAAGCATGCCATCTTGACCTGTGACGACCTAAGCATGCCATCTTGACCTGTGACGACCTAAGCATGCCATCTTGACCTGTGACGACCTAAGCATGCCATCTTGACCTGTGACGACCTAGGCATGCCATCTTGACCTGTGACGACCTAGGCATGCCATCTTGACCTGTGACGACCTAGGCATGCCATCTTGACCTGTGACGACCTAGGCATGCCATCTTGACCTGTGACGACCTAGGCATGCCATCTTGACCTGTGACGACCTAGGCATGCCATCTTGACCTGTGACGACCTAAGCATGCCATCTTGACCTGTGACGACCTAAGCATGCCATCTTGACCTGTGACGACCTAAGCATGCCATCTTGACCTGTGACGACCTAAGCATGCCATCTTGACCTGTGACGACCTAAGCATGCCATCTTGACCTGTGACGACCTAAGCATGCCATCTTGACCTGTGACGACCTAGGCATGCCATCTTGACCTGTGACGACCTAGGCATGCCATCTTGACCTGTGACGACCTAGGCATGCCATCTTGACCTGTGACGACCTAGGCATGCCATCTTGACCTGTGACGACCTAGGCATGCCGTCTTGACCTGTGACGACCTAGGCATGCCGTCTTGACCTGTGACGACCTAGGCATGCCATCTTGACCTGTGACGACCTAGGCATGCCATCTTGACCTGTGACGACCTAGGCATGCCATCTTGACCTGTGACGACCTAAGCATGCCATCTTGACCTGTGACGACCTAAGCATGCCATCTTGACCTGTGACGACCTAAGCATGCCATCTTGACCTGTGACGACCTAAGCATGCCATCTTGACCTGTGACGACCTAAGCATGCCATCTTGACCTGTGACGACCTAAGCATGCCATCTTGACCTGTGACGACCTAGGCATGCCATCTTGACCTGTGACGACCTAGGCATGCCATCTTGACCTGTGACGACCTAGGCATGCCACCTTGACCTGTGACGACCTAGGCATGCCATCTTGACCTGTGACGACCTAGGCATGCCGTCTTGACCTGTGACGACCTAGGCATGCCGTCTTGACCTGTGACGACCTAGGCATGCCATCTTGACCTGTGACGACCTAGGCATGCCATCTTGACCTGTGACGACCTAGGCATGCCACCTTGACTTGTGACGACATAGGCATGCCACCTTGACTTGTGACGACATAGGCATGCCACCTTGACTTGTGACGACATAGGCATGCCACCTTGACTTGTGACGACATAGGCATGCCACCTTGACTTGTGACGACCTACGCATGCCACCTTGACTTGTGACGACATAGGCATGCCACCTTGACCTGTGAAGACCTAGGCATGCTACCTTGACCTGTGACGACCTAGGCATGCCACCTTGACCTGTGACGACCTAGGCATGTCATCTTGACCTGTGACGACCTAAGCATGCCACCTTGACTTGTGACGACATAGGCATGCCACCTTGACCTGTGAAGACCTAGGCATGCCACCTTGACCTGTGACGACCTAGGCATGCCATCTTGACCTGTGACGACCTAAGCATGCCATCTTGACCTGTGAAGACCTAGGCATGCCACCTTGACTTGTGACGACATAGGCATGCCATCTTGACCTGTGACGACCTAAGCATGCCATCTTGACCTGTGGCGACCTAGGCATGCCACCTTGACCTGTGACGACATAGGCATGCCACCTTGACCTGTGAAGACCTAGGCATGCCATCTTGACCTGTGACGACCTAGGCATGCATCTTGACCTGTGACGACCTAGGCATGCCATCTTGACCTGTGACGACCTAGGCATGCCATCTTGACCTGTGACGACCTAGGCATGCCATCCTGACCTGTGACGACCTAGGCATGCCATCTTGACCTGTGACGACCTAGGCATGCCATCTTGACCTGTGACGACCTAAGCATGCCATCTTGACCTGTGATGACCTAAGCATGCCATCTTGACCTGTGATGACCTAAGCATGCCATCTTGACCTGTGACGACCTAGGCATGCCATCTTGACCTGTGATGACCTAGGCATGCCACCTTGACCTGTGACGACCTAGGCATGCCATCTTGACCTGTGACGACCTAAGCATGCCATCTTGACCTGTGACGACCTAGGCATGCCTTCTTGACCTGTGATGACCTAGGCATGCCATCTTGACCTGTGACGACCTAGGCATGCCATCTTGACCTGTGACGACCTAAGCATGCCATCTTGACCTGTGACGACCTAGGCATGCCTTCTTGACCTGTGATGACCTAGGCATGCCATCTTGACCTGTGACGACCTAAGCATGCCATCTTGACCTGTGACGACCTAAGCATGCCATCTTGACCTGTGATGACCCTAGCATGCCACCTTGACCTGTGACGACCTAGGCATGCCATCTTGACCTGTGACGACCTAAGCATGCCATCTTGACCTGTGACGACCTAAGCATGCCATTTTGACCTGTGACGACCTAAGCATGCCATCTTGACCTGTGACGACCTAGGCATGCCACCTTGACCTGTGACGACCTAGGCATGCCACCTTGACCTGTGACGACCTAGGCATGCCATCTTGACCTGTGACGACCTAGGCATGCCACCTTGACTTGTGACGACATAGGCATGCCACCTTGACTTGTGACGACATAGGCATGCCACCTTGACCTGTGAAGACCTAGGCATGCCACCTTGACCTGTGACGACCTAGGCATTCCACCTTGACTTGTGACGACATAGGCATGCCACCTTGACCTGTGACGACCTAGGCATGCCACCTTGACCTGTGAAGACCTAGGCATGCCACCTTGACCTGTGACGACCTAGGCATGCCACCTTGACTTGTGACGACATAGGCATGCCACCTTGACCTGTGACGACCTAAGAATGCCACCTTGACCTGTGAAGACCTAGGCATGCCACCTTGACCTGTGACGACCTAGGCATGCCATCTTGACCTGTGACGACCTAAGCATGCCATCTTGACCTGTGAAGACCTAGGCATGCCACCTTGACTTGTGACGACATAGGCATGCCATCTTGACCTGTGACGACCTAAGCATGCCATCTTGACCTGTGACGACCTAGGCATGCCACCTTGACCTGTGACGACATAGGCATGCCACCTTGACCTGTGAAGACCTAGGCATGCCACCTTGACCTGTGACGACCTAGGCATGCCACCTTGACCTGTGAAGACCTAGGCATGCCACCTTGACCTGTGATGACCTAGGCACGCCATCTTGACCTGTGACGACCTAGGCAAGCCATCTTGACCTGTGACGACCTAGGCATGCCATCTTGACCTGTGACGACCTAGGCATGCCACCTTGACCTGTGATGACCTAAGCATGCCATCTTGACCTCGGACGACCTAGGCATGCCATCTTGACCTGTGACGACCTAAGCATGCCATCTTGACCTGTGACGACCTAGGCATGCCATCTTGACCTGTGATGACCTAAGCTTGGCATCTTGACCTGTGACGACCTATTCATGCCACCTTGACCTGTGATGACCTAAGCTTGCCATCTTGACCTGTTACGACCTATTCATGCCACCTTGACCTGTGACGACCTAAGCATGCCATCTTGACCTGTGACGACCTAAGCATGCCATCTTGACCTGTGACGACCTAAGCATGCCATCTTGACCTGTGACGACCTAAGCATGCCATCTTGACCTGTGACGACCTAAGCATGCCATCTTGACCTGTGACGACCTAGGCATGCCATCTTGACCTGTGACGACCTAAGCATGCCATCTTGACCTGTGACGACCTAAGCATGCCATCTTGACCTGTGACGACCTAAGCATGCCATCTTGACCTGTGACGACCTAAGCATGCCATCTTGACCTGTGACGACCTAAGCATGCCATCTTGACCTGTGACGACCTAAGCATGCCATCTTGACCTGTGACGACCTAAGCATGCCATCTTGACCTGTGACGACCTAAGCATGCCATCTTGACCTGTGACGACCTAGGCATGCCATCTTGACCTGTGACGACCTAGGCATGCCATCTTGACCTGTGACGACCTAGGCATGCCATCTTGACCTGTGACGACCTAGGCATGCCATCTTGACCTGTGACGACCTAGGCATGCCATCTTGACCTGTGACGACCTAAGCATGCCATCTTGACCTGTGACGACCTAAGCATGCCATCTTGACCTGTGACGACCTAAGCATGCCATCTTGACCTGTGACGACCTAAGCATGCCATCTTGACCTGTGACGACCTAAGCATGCCATCTTGACCTGTGACGACCTAAGCATGCCACCTTGACCTGTGAAGACCTAGGCATGCCATCTTGACCTGTGACGACCTAGGCATGCCATCTTGACCTGTGACGACCTAGGCATGCCATCTTGACCTGTGACGACCTAGGCATGCCATCTTGACCTGTGACGACCTAGGCATGCCGTCTTGACCTGTGACGACCTAGGCATGCCGTCTTGACCTGTGACGACCTAGGCATGCCATCTTGACCTGTGACGACCTAGGCATGCCATCTTGACCTGTGACGACCTAGGCATGCCATCTTGACCTGTGACGACCTAAGCATGCCATCTTGACCTGTGACGACCTAAGCATGCCATCTTGACCTGTGACGACCTAAGCATGCCATCTTGACCTGTGACGACCTAAGCATGCCATCTTGACCTGTGACGACCTAAGCATGCCATCTTGACCTGTGACGACCTAAGCATGCCATCTTGACCTGTGACGACCTAGGCATGCCATCTTGACCTGTGACGACCTAGGCATGCCATCTTGACCTGTGACGACCTAGGCATGCCATCTTGACCTGTGACGACCTAGGCATGCCATCTTGACCTGTGACGACCTAGGCATGCCGTCTTGACCTGTGACGACCTAGGCATGCCGTCTTGACCTGTGACGACCTAGGCATGCCATCTTGACCTGTGACGACCTAGGCATGCCGTCTTGACCTGTGACGACCTAGGCATGCCGTCTTGACCTGTGACGACCTAGGCATGCCATCTTGACCTGTGACGACCTAAGCATGCCATCTTGACCTGTGACGACCTAGGCATGCCATCTTGACCTGTGACGACCTAGGCATGCCATCTTGACCTGTGACGACCTAGGCATGCCATCTTGACCTGTGACGACCTAAGCATGCCATCTTGACCTGTGACGACCTAGGCATGCCATCTTGACCTGTGACGACCTAGGCATGCCATCTTGACCTGTGACGACCTAGGCATGCCATCTTGACCTGTGACGACCTAGGCATGCCATCTTGACCTGTGACGACCTAGGCATGCCATCTTGACCTGTGACGACCTAGGCATGCCATCTTGACCTGTGACGACCTAAGCATGCCATCTTGACCTGTGATGACCTAAGCATGCCATCTTGACCTGTGATGACCTAAGCATGCCATCTTGACCTGTGACGACCTAGGCATGCCATCTTGACCTGTGATGACCTAGGCATGCCACCTTGACCTGTGACGACCTAGGCATGCCATCTTGACCTGTGACGACCTAAGCATGCCATCTTGACCTGTGACGACCTAGGCATGCCTTCTTGACCTGTGACGACCTAGGAATGCCATCTTGACCTGTGACGACCTAAGCATGCCATCTTGACCTGTGACGACCTAAGCATGCCATCTTGACCTGTGATGACCCTAGCATGCCACCTTGACCTGTGACGACCTAGGCATGCCATCTTGACCTGTGACGACCTAAGCATGCCATCTTGACCTGTGACGACCTAAGCATGCCATCTTGACCTGTGACGACCTAAGCATGCCATCTTGACCTGTGACGACCTAGGCATGCCACCTTGACCTGTGACGACCTAGGCATGCCACCTTGACCTGTGACGACCTAGACATGCCATCTTGACCTGTGACGACCTAGGCATGCCATCTTGACCTGTGACGACCTAGGCATGCCACCTTGACTTGTGACGACATAGGCATGCCACCTTGACTTGTGACGACATAGGCATGCCACCTTGACTTGTGACGACATAGGCATGCCACCTTGACTTGTGACGACATAGGCATGCCACCTTGACTTGTGACGACCTACGCATGCCACCTTGACTTGTGACGACATAGGCATGCCACCTTGACCTGTGAAGACCTAGGCATGCTACCTTGACCTGTGACGACCTAGGCATGCCACCTTGACCTGTGACGACCTAGGCATGTCATCTTGACCTGTGACGACCTAAGCATGCCACCTTGACTTGTGACGACATAGGCATGCCACCTTGACCTGTGAAGACCTAGGCATGCCACCTTGACCTGTGACGACCTAGGCATGCCATCTTGACCTGTGACGACCTAAGCATGCCATCTTGACCTGTGAAGACCTAGGCATGCCACCTTGACTTGTGACGACATAGGCATGCCATCTTGACCTGTGACGACCTAAGCATGCCATCTTGACCTGTGGCGACCTAGGCATGCCACCTTGACCTGTGACGACATAGGCATGCCACCTTGACCTGTGAAGACCTAGGCATGCCATCTTGACCTGTGACGACCTAGGCATGCATCTTGACCTGTGACGACCTAGGCATGCCATCTTGACCTGTGACGACCTAGGCATGCCATCTTGACCTGTGACGACCTAGGCATGCCATCCTGACCTGTGACGACCTAGGCATGCCATCTTGACCTGTGACGACCTAGGCATGCCATCTTGACCTGTGACGACCTAAGCATGCCATCTTGACCTGTGATGACCTAAGCATGCCATCTTGACCTGTGATGACCTAAGCATGCCATCTTGACCTGTGACGACCTAGGCATGCCATCTTGACCTGTGATGACCTAGGCATGCCACCTTGACCTGTGACGACCTAGGCATGCCATCTTGACCTGTGACGACCTAAGCATGCCATCTTGACCTGTGACGACCTAGGCATGCCTTCTTGACCTGTGATGACCTAGGCATGCCATCTTGACCTGTGACGACCTAGGCATGCCATCTTGACCTGTGACGACCTAAGCATGCCATCTTGACCTGTGACGACCTAGGCATGCCTTCTTGACCTGTGATGACCTAGGCATGCCATCTTGACCTGTGACGACCTAAGCATGCCATCTTGACCTGTGACGACCTAAGCATGCCATCTTGACCTGTGATGACCCTAGCATGCCACCTTGACCTGTGACGACCTAGGCATGCCATCTTGACCTGTGACGACCTAAGCATGCCATCTTGACCTGTGACGACCTAAGCATGCCATTTTGACCTGTGACGACCTAAGCATGCCATCTTGACCTGTGACGACCTAGGCATGCCACCTTGACCTGTGACGACCTAGGCATGCCACCTTGACCTGTGACGACCTAGGCATGCCATCTTGACCTGTGACGACCTAGGCATGCCACCTTGACTTGTGACGACATAGGCATGCCACCTTGACTTGTGACGACATAGGCATGCCACCTTGACCTGTGAAGACCTAGGCATGCCACCTTGACCTGTGACGACCTAGGCATTCCACCTTGACTTGTGACGACATAGGCATGCCACCTTGACCTGTGACGACCTAGGCATGCCACCTTGACCTGTGAAGACCTAGGCATGCCACCTTGACCTGTGACGACCTAGGCATGCCACCTTGACTTGTGACGACATAGGCATGCCACCTTGACCTGTGACGACCTAAGAATGCCACCTTGACCTGTGAAGACCTAGGCATGCCACCTTGACCTGTGACGACCTAGGCATGCCATCTTGACCTGTGACGACCTAAGCATGCCATCTTGACCTGTGAAGACCTAGGCATGCCACCTTGACTTGTGACGACATAGGCATGCCATCTTGACCTGTGACGACCTAAGCATGCCATCTTGACCTGTGACGACCTAGGCATGCCACCTTGACCTGTGACGACATAGGCATGCCACCTTGACCTGTGAAGACCTAGGCATGCCACCTTGACCTGTGACGACCTAGGCATGCCACCTTGACCTGTGAAGACCTAGGCATGCCACCTTGACCTGTGATGACCTAGGCACGCCATCTTGACCTGTGACGACCTAGGCAAGCCATCTTGACCTGTGACGACCTAGGCATGCCATCTTGACCTGTGACGACCTAGGCATGCCACCTTGACCTGTGATGACCTAAGCATGCCATCTTGACCTCGGACAACCTAGGCATGCCATCTTGACCTGTGACGACCTAAGCATGCCATCTTGACCTGTGACGACCTAGGCATGCCATCTTGACCTGTGATGACCTAAGCTTGCCATCTTGACCTGTGACGACCTATTCATGCCACCTTGACCTGTGATGACCTAAGCTTGCCATCTTGACCTGTTACGACCTATTCATGCCATCTTGACCTGTGACGACCTATGCATGCTATCTGACCTTTGACGACCTAAGCATGCCATCTTGACCTGTGACGACCTAGGCATGCCATCTTTACCTGTGACGACCTAAGCATGCCACCTTGACTTGTGACGACATAGGCATGCCACCTTGACCTGTGAAGACCTAGGCATGCCACCTTGACCTGTGACGACCTAGGCATGCCATCTTGACCTGTGACGACCTAAGCATGCCATCTTGACCTGTGAAGACCTAGGCATGCCACCTTGACTTGTGACGACATAGGCATGCCATCTTGACCTGTGACGACCTAAGCATGCCATCTTGACCTGTGACGACCTAGGCATGCCACCTTGACCTGTGACGACATAGGCATGCCACCTTGACCTGTGAAGACCTAGGCATGCCACCTTGACCTGTGACGACGTAGGCATGCCACCTTGACCTGTGAAGACCTATGCATGCTATCTGACCTTTGACGACCTAAGCATGCCATCTGGACCTGTGACGACCTAAGCGTGCCATCTTGACCTGTGACGACCTAGGCATGCCATCTTGACCTGTGACGACCTAGGCATGCCATCTTGACCTGTGACGACCTAGGCATGCCATCTTGACCTGTGATGACCTAAGCATGCCATCTTGACCTGTGACGACCTAAGCATGCCATCTTGACCTGTGAAGACCTAAGCATGCCATCTTGACCTGTGACGACCTAGGCATGCCATCTTGACCTGTGACGACCTAGGCATGCCACCTTGACCTGTGACGACCTAGGCATGCCACCTTGACCTGTGACGACCTAGGCATGCCATCTTGACCTGTGACGACCTAAGCATGCCATCTTGACCTGTGACGACCTAGGCATGCCATCTTGACCTGTGACGACCTAGGCATGCCATCTTGACCTGTGACGACCTAGGCATGCCACCTTGACCTGTGAAGACCTATGCATGCTATCTGACCTTTGACGACCTAAGCATGCCATCTGGACCTGTGACGACCTAAGCGTGCCATCTTGACCTGTGACGACCTAGGCATGCCATCTTGACCTGTGACGACCTAGGCATGCCATCTTGACCTGTGACGACCTAGGCATGTCATCTTGACCTGTGATGACCTAAGCATGCCATCTTGACCTGTGACGACCTAAGCATGCCATCTTGACCTGTGAAGACCTAAGCATGCCATCTTGACCTGTGACGACCTAGGCATGCCATCTTGACCTGTGACGACCTAGGCATGCCACCTTGACCTGTGACGACCTAGGCATGCCACCTTGACCTGTGACGACCTAGGCATGCCATCTTGACCTGTGACGACCTAAGCATGCCATCTTGACCTGTGACGACCTAGGCATGCCATCTTGACCTGTGACGACCTAGGCATGCCATCTTGACCTGTGACGACCTAGGCATGCCACCTTGACCTGTGACGACGTAGGCATGCCACCTTGACCTGTGAAGACCTAGGCATGCCACCTTGACCTGTGACGACCTAGGCACGCCATCTTGACCTGTGACGACCTAGGCATGCCATCTTGACCTGTGACGACCTAGGCATGCCATCTTGACCTGTGACGACCTAGGCATGCCACCTTGACCTGTGATGACCTAAGCATGCCATCTTGACCTCGGACGACCTAGGCATGCCATCTTGACCTGTGACGACCTAAGCATGCCATCTTGACCTGTGACGACCTAGGCATGCCATCTTGACCTGTGACGACCTATTCATGCCACCTTGACCTGTGATGACCTAAGCATGCCATCTTGACCTCGGACGACGTAGGCATGCCATCTTGACCTGTGATGACCTAAGCTTGCCATCTTGACCTGTTACGACCTATTCATGCCATCTTGACCTGTGACGACCTATGCATGCTATCTGACCTTTGACGACCTAAGCATGCCATCTGGACCTGTGACGACCTAAGCGTGCCATCTTGACCTGTGACGACCTAGGCATGCCATCTTGACCTGTGACGACCTAGGCATGCCATCTTGACCTGTGACGACCTAGGCATGCCATCTTGACCTGTGATGACCTAAGCATGCCATCTTGACCTGTGACGACCTAAGCATGCCATCTTGACCTGTGACGACCTAAGCATGCCATCTTGACCTGTGACGACCTAGGCATGCCATCTTGACCTGTGACGACCTAGGCATGCCACCTTGACCTGTGACGACCTAGGCATGCCACCTTGACCTGTGACGACCTAGGGATGCCATCTTGACCTGTGACGACCTAAGCATGCCATCTTGACCTGTGACGACCTAGGCATGCCATCTTGACCTGTGACGACCTAGGCATGCCATCTTGACCTGTGACGACCTAGGCATGCCATCTTGACCTGTGACGACCTAGGCATGCCATCTTGACCTGTGACGACCTAGGCATGCCATCTTGACCTGTGACGACCTAGGCATGCCATCTTGACCTGTGACGACCTAGGCATGCCATCTTGACCTGTGACGACCTAGGCATGCCATCTTGACCTGTGACGACCTAGGCATGCCATCTTGACCTGTGATGACCTAAGCATGCCATCTTGACCTGTGACGACCTAAGCATGCCATCTTGACCTGTGACGACCTAAGCATGCCATCTTGACCTGTGACGACCTAGGCATGCCATCTTGACCTGTGACGACCTAGGCATGCCACCTTGACCTGTGACGACCTAGGCATGCCACCTTGACCTGTGACGACCTAGGCATGCCATCTTGACCTGTGACGACCTAAGCATGCCATCTTGACCTGTGACGACCTAGGCATGCCATCTTGACCTGTGACGACCTAGGCATGCCATCTTGACCTGTGACGACCTAGGCATGCCATCTTGACCTGTGACGACCTAGGCATGCCATCTTGACCTGTGACGACCTAGGCATGCCATCTTGACCTGTGACGACCTAGGCATGCCATCTTGACCTGTGACGACCTAGGCATGCCATCTTGACCTGTGACGACCTAGGCATGCCATCTTGACCTGTGACGACCTAGGCATGCCATCTTGACCTGTGATGACCTAAGCATGCCATCTTGACCTGTGACGACCTAAGCATGCCATCTTGACCTGTGACGACCTAAGCATGCCATCTTGACCTGTGACGACCTAGGCATGCCATCTTGACCTGTGACGACCTAGGCATGCCACCTTGACCTGTGACGACCTAGGCATGCCACCTTGACCTGTGACGACCTAGGCATGCCATCTTGACCTGTGACGACCTAAGCATGCCATCTTGACCTGTGACGACCTAGGCATGCCATCTTGACCTGTGACGACCTAGGCATGCCATCTTGACCTGTGACGACCTAGGCATGCCATCTTGACCTGTGACGACCTAGGCATGCCATCTTGACCTGTGACGACCTAGGCATGCCATCTTGACCTGTGACGACCTAGGCATGCCACCTTGACCTGTGACGACCTAGGCATGCCATCTTGACCTGTGACGACCTAAGCATGCCATCTTGACCTGTGACGACCTAGGCATGTCTTCTTGAACATGTAAGCTTTCTATGACTACATAAGAAGACATTTATAGTTATAGGAACCTCAAAATGTGGTCATGGATGTGTTACTCATTTTAAGGTTGAACGTCACATTAGTTTGTAAATAGCCTTAACTTTAGACAAATTACTGTATTATAACATTGATACTGAATTGTGTTTGGTTGTCATTACACACACCTGGTCATCATTACAGACACCTGGTACATCATTATTAAACACACCTGGTCATCATCATTACACACACCTGGTCCATCATTACACACACCTGGTCCATCATTATTACACACACCTGGTCCATCATTACACACATCTGGTCATCATTACACACATCTGGTCCATCATTATTACACACACCTGGTCATCATCATTACACACACCTAGTCCATCATTATTACACACACCTGTTCCATCATTATTACACACACCTGGTCCATCATTACACACACCTGGTCCATCATTACACATACCTGGTCATCATTACACACACCTGGTCCATCATCATTACACACACCTAGTCCATCATTATTACACACACCTGGTCCATCATTATTACACACACCTGGTCATCATTACACACACCTGGTCATTATTATTACACACACCTGGTCCATCATTACACACACTTGGTCATCATCATTACACACACCTGGTCCTACATTACACACACCTGGTCATCATTACACACACCTGGTCATCATTACACACACCTGGTCATCATTACACACACCTGGTCATCATTACACACACCTGGTCATCATCATTACACAAACCTGGTCCATCATTACACAAACCTGGTCCATCATTACACACACCTGGTCATCATCATTACACACACCTAGTCCATCATCATTACACACACCTGGACTTCATCATCACCTTGATTCCCTTCCCTTTATTTAACCCTCAGTAGCCTCAGTTATCAGACAGTATTGGTTTGTTTTCATTCTCATTCCGTACACGTCTCATGTTTTTTTTAATCAGCATTCTTCTTTATTAAACTCACCTTCTGCACCTGCCTCCTGACTCCTAGTGTATACATTACATAAAGTAACAGTGGTCTAACTCACCTTCTGCACCTGCCTCCTGACTCCTAGTGTATACATTACATAGAGTATCAGTGGTCTAACTCACCTTCTGCACCTGCCTCCTGACTCCTAGTGTATACATTACATAGAGTATCAGTGGTCTAACTCACCTTCTGCACCTGCCTCCTGACTCCTAGTGTATACATTACATAGAGTATCAGTGGTCTAACTCACCTTCTGCACCTGCCTCCTGACTCCTAGTGTATACATTACATAGAGTATCAGTGGTCTAACTCACCTTCTGCACCTGCCTCCTGACTCCTAGTGTATACATTACATAGAGTATCAGTGGTCTAACTCACCTTCTGCACCTGCCTCCTGACTCCTAGTGTATACATTACATAAAGTAACAGTGGTCTAACTCACCTTCAGCACCTGCTTCCTGACTCGTAGATTATACGTAAAACTTTCTACAAATCATTCATTTAGATTTATGTTTCCATCTAAACCAAAAATCGAAGTTAAAAAATAGGACAAATTAAATCAAATGTTAAATGCCATCTTAAATAAAGTTTGATTTGATTTAATCCTTTTCTTTCATTTAGATTTTTGGTTGAGATGAAGACGTGAATCCAACATATAAATGATTAATTTGTAGACGAACTGGAATTAAAGCCAGACTCAGTCAGAGGCTCAGATGGAACTATCCAATCAGAAGATACATCTCCTTTAAATGTTGATATCTGGTTGTGTTGACAACCAAACACAATTCAACATCACTAAATATCATGACATTTGTAATCAACCAGAGCTTGAAACCATAGACTATCCTCTCTCTCGTCTACACATATAGAGCAAGTAGCTCAAATCAAATCAAAATTGTATTTGTCACATGCGCCTAATACAACAGGTTTAGACCTTTATGCCAAATCTTTTCAGTCTCCTGAGGGGGAATAGGCGTTGTCATGCCATCTTCATTACTGTCTTGGTGTGTTTGGACCATGATAGTTTGTTGGTAATGTGGACACTTGGCTGGTTTGACAGTTAACCCAATGTTCCTAGGCCGTCATTGTAAATAATAATTTGTTTCTAACTGACTAGCCTAGTTAAATAAACACATTTCATAGATATGTCAAGTGCAGCATCTGGTTGCTTCTCATTACACACAACAGACCAGCAAATATTCTTTACATCATCAACATATGAATCACAACTAAACTTATTGAATTACCTTTTATAGACTATGTTAGGCCCAGCCTTAGGAACTTTGGTTTTCCTAGATATGGCTACTATATTGTGATCACTACATCCTATGGATTTGGATACTGCTTTAAAGCAAATTTCTGCAGCATTAGTAAAGATGTGATCAATACATGTTGATGATTTCATTCCTGTGCTGTTTGTAAATACCTTGGTAGGTTGACTGACATTTTTTATATTTTGTTTCCTCACAAGCTGGAATTAAAATAGATTTTTTTGGGGGTTTGTATCATTTGATTTAAACAACATGCCTACCACTTTGAAGATGCTAAATTTTTTTTAAAATGTGAAACAAACAAGAAATAAGACAAAAAAACGGAGAACTTTAAAGTGCATAACTATTCACCCCCCCAAAGTCAATACTTTGTAGAGCCACCTTTGGCAGCAATTACAGCTGCAGGTCTCTTGGGGTATGTCTCTATAAGCTTGGCACATCTAGCCACTGGGATTGTTGCCCATTCTTCAAGGCAAAACTGCTCCAGCTCCTTCAAGTTGGATGGTTTCCGCTGATGTACAGACATTTTAGGTCATACCACAGATTCTCAGTTGGATTGAGGTCTGGGCTTTGACTAGGCCATTACAAGACTTTTAAATGTTTCCCCATGAACCACTTGAGTGTTCCTTTAGCAGAATGCTTATTGACATTGTCCTGCTGGAAGGTGAACATCCGTCCCAGTCTCAAATCTCTAGAAGACTGAAACAGGTTTCCCTCAAGAATTTCAAGACCAGTTTCCCAGTCCCTGCCGATGAAAAACATCCTTACAGCATGATGCTGCCACCACCATGCTTCACTGTGGGGATGGTGTTCTCAGAGTGATGAGAGGTGTTGGGTTTGCGCCAGACATAGCGTTTTCCTTGATGGACAAAAAGCTCAATTTGAGTCTCATCTGACCAGAGTTCCTTCTTCCATATGTTTGGGGAGTCTCCCACATACCGTTTGGCGAACACCAAACGTGTTTGCATATGTTTTTCTTTAAGCAATGGCTTTTTTCTGGCCACTCTTCCATAAAGCCGAGCTCTGTGGAGTGTACGGGTTAAAGTGGTCCTGCGAAAAGATACTAAATCTCCGCTTTGGAGCTTTGCAGCTCCTTCAGGGTTATCTTTGGTCTCTTTCTTGCCTCTCTGATTAATGCCTTCCTTGCCTGGTCTGTGAATTTTGGTGGGCGGCCCTCTCTTGGCAGGTTTGTTGTGGTGCCATATTCTTTCCATTTTTTAATAATGTATTTAATGGAGCTCCATGGGATGTTCAAAGTTTCAGATATTTTTTTATAACCCAACCCTGATCTGTACTTCTCCACAACTTTGTCCCTGACCTGTTTGGAGAGCTCCTTGGTCTTCATGGTGCTGCTTGCTTGGCGGTGCCCCTTGCTTAGTGGTGTTGCAGACTCTGGGGCCTTTCAGAACAGGTGTATATATACTGAGATCATGTGACACTTAGATTGCACACAGATGGACTTTATTTAACTAATTATGTGACTTCTGAAGGTAATTGGTTGCACCAGATCTTATTTAGGGACTTCATAGCAAATACATATGCACACACCACTTTTCAGTTTTAATTTTTTTATAATTTTCTTAAACAAGTTTTTTTTTTCATTTTACTTCACCAATCTGGACTATTTTGTGTATGTCCATTACATGAAATCCAAATAAAATCTATTTAAATTACTGGTTGTAATGCAACAAAATAGGAAAAACGCCAAGGGGGATGAATACTTTTGCAAGGCGCTGTATTGCTACCACTGTATCATCAAATATCTTATCTAAGTGAGTTTCAGACATAAATTAAGTTACTTACATTGTGTATGCCAACGCCCCTTGGATAATGTACATTTTGTACAACTCATTCTCACAATGGTTTAACTTAGCTGGTCTTGGGTCATTAATAAGTCATTGTTTCAACCTTGAAATGCATGGACAGAGTCGAGGAGCCAAGTTGATTTTGGATGGACTCCGTCATTCCTGTAGAGTATCTTCTGTTTCCAGAAGGTGTCAAAGTTATCAATAAAAGTGACTCCAGCAGAGCTACAGTAATCTTTTAGCCATATGTGTAATACCAGTAGTCTGCTGAATCTTTCACACCCGCGGCCCAACGATGGTACTGGACCTGAAATGACTGGCCTTTTTTGGAGTCTTTTAATGCTAAAATCAGTTCTTTAAAATCAATTTTTGTTCTGAATGTCCTGATGTCGTTTAACCCCACATGGAGAGTGCAGCTCCTCTAACAGTCGTTTTGTCAAGGGAGATGTCTAAAAGGGATTGAATTTGTTGTTGCCACATTGTTTCTTGGTAGGTTTCCACACAACTTTCCTTCCATCTATAGCATTTCTTAATAAGGATCCTACCCTGCTTGCCAAATTTCGCCAAAAATTAGATACCCAAATCTAACTGCCTGTAGCTCAGGACCTGAAGCAAGAATATGCATATTATTGGTACCATTTGAAGGAAAACACTTTGAAGTTTGTGTAAATGTGAAAGGAATATATGAGAATATAACACAATAGATCTGGTAAAATATAATACAAAGACAAAACCAACCGTTCTTTTGTATTTTTTTTGTACCATCATCTTTGAAATGCAAGAGAAAGGCCATAATGTATTATTCCAGCCCAGGTGCAATTTAGATTTTGGCCACTAGATGGCAGCAGTCTATTTTCTAAGTTTTAGACTGATCCAATGAACCATTGAATATCTATTCAAAATTTTGTTTCAAGACTGCCCAAATGTGCCTCATCCTAATCTCATTAGCCTACGTTAGCTCAACCATCCCGTGGAATGGACACCGATCCCGATTAAGTTAGTATTATTCAGTTCTCTTGGCTTCGATGCCTCATGATTGAATATTGCTCTGTTCAAGTAGACTGGGGTTTTGCTGTGATCTGATAGGAGTGTCAGTGGACTGACTGTGAACGCTCTGAGAGACTCTGGGTTGAGGTCAGTGATAAAGTAGTCTACAGTACTACTGCCAACAGATTAGCTATAGTTGTACCTACCATAGGAGTCCCCTCAAAGCCTACCATTGACTATGTACAGACCCAGCGTGCGACAGAGCTGCAGGAGTTTTGATCCATTTTTGTTGGTTATGTTGTTGTAGTTGTGTCTAGGGGGGCATATGGGGAGGGAATGCTGTCACCTCCAGGTAGGTGTTTGTCCCCTTGTGTGCTGAGGGTGTCAGGTTCTTGTTCAGTTCTTTTCATTTAGGTCACAACAGACTAGTACATGTCCCTGGGCCTGGAAATGATTGATTTCCCCCTCCAGGATGGAGAAGCTGTCTTCATTAAAGTATGGGGATTCTAGTGGGGGGATATAGGTAGCACACAGGAGGACATTTTTCTCTGTTAAGATCATTTCCTTTTGAATTTCTAGCCAGATGTAAACTGTTCCTGCTTTGATTAATTTAACAGAGTGAGTTAGTTCTGCTCTATACCAAATTAGCATACCCCCTGAGTCTCTTCCCTGTTTCACACCTGGTAGTTTGGTGGATGGGACTACCAGCTCTCTGTAACCTAGAGGACAACCAGTGGGTCCATCTCCTCTGTACCAGGTTTCTTGTAGGATGACACTGTCTGGTCCAGGTTCCTGCTCTTTAGGCCAAAGACAGATGACCTCAGGCCTTGGATATTCCAGGATGAGATAGTGAAGGCTTTGTGTTCCATAAAGTGTCCAATGTTGTTAGTCGTGTGGTTTGGCCTCAGACCAGTAAGTGTGATCAGAGCCTGCTAAGCATCTGGTACATGCCATTTGCTTGGCCTAGTGTAAGAGTGGGGTTTGGGCCTGTTTGCCTGCTCAGGGCCTGGACGTATGTATGACTTTCATGTTGAGTCCCCCTTTGCAGGAGTGGTGGGCATGGGGTGGGCAGGAGGGGCATTGGTCTGATCTGATGTGGCCTAAATGGGGTTCACTTGGGGGGTGTTAATTGGTTGGGGTGGGGTTGTGGATGTGGCTGGTGGTGCTGTGGTCTGAGGGGGGAGTCCCACAGGTCTGGGAGAGGGTCTCGCTGGTCGTAAAGGCTGTTCAAGTCCAGGGTGGAGTGGTGGGCCAGGTAAACATTTGGTTTTGAGGCCCAGTCACAGGAAATACTTGCGTTTTCCTGTGGTATGTTAGCAGGGTAGAGATAACCACTTGTGCGTTGGGGAAAGTAGAATAAGCTTTTTCAATCACTCCCTTTCCTGCTGTGCTCTCAGGTTAGTGCCTTTGTGTATTATTATGTGGCTGAGTGAACCAAGATGGTCCTCAGACAGAAGGTCTAGGGCGTGCTGGGTGTTTGGACACCAGAGTTTAGACACTGTGTGTTTGGGAAAAAGTGTATTTTCTTGTACATATATATTTCCCGTTTGTGTCCATAAGGAGTACAATCTGTGTCTTGTGTATGTCCTCAGTAGGTGTGGGGGGGTTGTCAGGAGGGCAATCAGGGTGGCTGATGGGGGGGGGGGGGGGTGCTCAGAGGGGGTGAGATCCCCTGGGCTTGGGGTTCTTCATTTTGTCTGTTCTGCTGTGATGTCGAAGGCTGTGGTCAGGATCTGAGGTGGACTGTCCTGCTCCTGCTCTTTCACCTGGTGATGTTATCTCACCACTGTCCAGAGTCCAGATATGTCTCTCTCCACATCCAACAGGGGTTTTCTTGAGCTGGAATATGTTTTGTGCTGTCTGGAGTGTGCTCACCTGCTATTCCAGCTCCACCTGCCTTATCTCCAGCTGGGGGAATGTATCCTTCATTTCAATGAGGGAGTAGTACTCTGTGCTGGGAGGTTGACTTTCCGCTTGGGGTTGCTCGTGTGTGGGGTTTTATAATGAAGAGGTCTGGTCTGACACGCTCGGGGTGGGCGTATCTTTCTCAAGAGAGAGCTTATCCTGCTGAGCTCTCTCCTTGATAATGTGAAAGTCCAGCTGAAACTGTTCAGGGTTGCCCTGTACCATTGTTGTTCCAGACGTGTCCAGGTTCACATTGGCTGACTCAGAGTCCTTGTTATCTAGTATCCTAGTTTCCACCCATCGCAACCCCCCCCCCCCCCCCCCCTCTTAACAAAGAGGTAGTGTGTTAATATAGCAATGTGCCATGCCAGGGGATGTGTGGAAGATGAAGTTGCTTATATTCTCAGCAAAAAGTGTCCCTTGATTTTCCACAAGGAGCTTCTCCTTATAATTGTTTACATCCAGAGGGTACTGTATTGTAATGATCTCTCAACAGAGGGAAGGGGTTTCAAAGGCCTCTGCATTTGGGTGGGGTAGGCTGTGAGACTCACCTGCCATTGTTGGGCTCAAGGGCTTTGACACCTCAGTGCTAATTTAAGTTGTATCTGTTCTGTCCAAGCAAGCTTGATAGCCTTAACTGAGCATTCAGTCCTTGTAAAGTAAAATATATCATTGTAAAGTATTTTTCTTCTTGGCTTTAACATTATTTTTTCCCCCTTCAGACTAAACATTACTCAGTTCCAGGTTGGATGGTGTTTTCAGATTCCAGGTTGGAAGGTGTTTTCAGGTTACAGGTTGGATGGTGTTTTCAGGTTCCAGGTTGGATGGTGTTTTCAGGTTCCAGGTTGGATGGTGTTTTCAGGTTCCATGTTGGATGGTGTTTCAGGTTCCAGGTTGGATGGTGTTTTCAGGTTCCAGGTTGGATGGTGTTTTCAGGTTCCATGTTGGATGGTGTTTCAGGTTCCAGGTTGGAGGGTGTTTTCAGGTTCCAGGTTGGATGGTGTTTTCAGGTTCCAGGTTGGAGGGTGTTTTCAGGTTCCAGGTTGGATGGTGTTTTCAGGTTCCAGGTTGGATGGTGTTTCAGGTTCCATGTTGGATGGTATTTTCAGGTTCCATGTTGGATGGTGTTTCAGGTTCCATGTTGGATGGTGTTTTCAGGTTCCAGGTTGGATGGTATTTTCAGGTTCCAGGTTGGATGGTATTTTCAGGTTCCAGGTTGGATGGTGTTTCAGGTTCCATGTTGGATGGTGTTTTCAGGTTCCAGGTTGGATGGTATTTTCAGGTTCCAGGTTGGATGGTGTTTCAGGTTCCATGTTGGATGGTATTTTCAGGTTCCATGTTGGATGGTGTTTCAGGTTCCATGTTGGATGGTGTTTTCAGGTTCCAGGTTGGATGGTATTTTCAGGTTCCAGGTTGGATGGTATTTTCAGGTTCCAGGTTGGATGGTGTTTCAGGTTCCATGTTGGATGGTGTTTCAGGTTCCAGGTTGGATGGTATTTTCAGGTTCCAGGTTGGATGGTGTATTCAGGTTCCAGGTTGGATGGTGTTTCAGGTTCCATGTTGGGTGGTGTTTCAGGTTCCAGGTTGGATGGTGTTTCAGGTTCCATGTTGGATGGTGTTTTCAGGTTCCATGTTCCAGGTTGGATGGTGTTTTCAGGTTCCAGGTTGGATGGTATTTTCAGGTTCCAGGTTGGATGGTGTTTTCAGGTTCCAGGTTGGATGGTGTTTTCAGGTTCCAGGTTGGATAGTGTTTTCAGGTTCCAGGTTGGATGGTGTTTTCAGGTTCCAGGTTGGAGGGTGTTTTCAGGTTCCAGGTTGGATGGTATTTTCAGGTTCCAGGTTGGATGGTATTTTCAGGTTCCAGGTTGGATGGTATTTTCAGGTTCCAGGTTGGATGGTATTTTCAGGTTCCAGGTTGGATGGTGTTTTCAGGTTCCAGGTTGGATGGTGTTTTCAGGTTCCAGGTTGGATGGTATTTTCAGGTTCCAGGTTGGAGGGTATTTTCAGGTTCCCGGTTGGATGGTGTTTTCTGGTTCCAGGTTGGAGGGTGTTTTCAGGTTCCAGGTTGGATGGTGTTTTCAGGTTCCAGGTTGGATGGTATTTTCAGGTTCCAGGTTGGATGGTATTTTCAGGTTCCCGGTTGGATGGTGTTTTCTGATTCCAGGTTGGAGGGTGTTTTCAGGTTCCAGGTTGGATGGTGTTTTCAGGTTCCAGGTTGGATGGTATTTTCAGGTTCCAGGTTGGAGGGTATTTTCAGGTTCCAGGTTGGATGGTATTTTCAGGTTCCAGGTTGGATGGTGTTTTCAGGTTTCAGGTTGGAGGGTGTTTTCAGGTTCCAGGTTGGATGGTGTTTTCAGGTTCCAGGTTGGATGGTGTTTTCAGGTTCCCGGTTGGATGGTATTTTCAGGTTCCAGGTTGGAGGGTATTTTCAGGTTCCAGGTTGGATGGTGTTTTCAGGTTTCTGTTGTTTGTTTGACAGAGTATTTGCTGTATAGGTTGGAAATAAGAATCTTGGTAGTAGGAATCTAAAAATCTTTGTCCAAAATCTTGGTTGTAGGTTGGAAGTTTTGTTTTGGAGTGAAGGTTATGTTGTGGAGGGTAGCATCCTTTATATGTCCTGGTGACATAGTGTTGTGGAGGGTAGTATCCTGTATATGTCCTGGTGACATAGTGTTGTGGAGGGTAGTATCCTGTATATGTCCTGGTGACATAGTGAATTGTTATGTTGTAGAGGGTAGTATCCTGTATATGTCCTGGTGACATAGTGAAAGTTATGTTGTGGAGGGTAGTATCCTGTATATGTCCTGGTGACATAGTGAAGGTTATATTGTGGAGGGTAGTATCCTGTATATGTCCTGGTGACATAGTGAAGGTTATATTGTGGAGGGTAGTATCCTGTATATGTCCTGGTGACATAGTGAAGGTTATGTTGTGGAGGGTAGTATCCTGTATATGTCCTGGTGACATAGTGAAGGTTATATTGTGGAGGGTAGCATCCTGTATATGTCCTGGTGACATAGTGTTGTGGAGGGTAGTATCCTGTATATGTCCTGGTGACATAGTGACGGTTATGTTGTGGAGGGTAGTATCCTGTATATGTCCTGGTGACATAGTGAAGGTTATGTTGTGGAGGGTAGTATCCTGTATATGTCCTGGTGACATAGTGAAGGTTATGTTGTGGAGGGTAGTATCCTGTATATGTCCTGGTGACATAGTGAAGGTTATGTTGTGGAGGGTAGTATCCTGTATATGTCCTGGTGACATAGTGAATGTTATGTTGTGGAGGGTAGTATCCTGTATATGTCCTGGTGACATAGTGAATGTTATGTTGTGGAGGGTAGTATCCTGTATATGTCCTGGTGACATAGTGAAAGTTATGTTGTGGAGGGTAGTTTCCTGTATATGTCCTGGTGACATAGTGAAGGTTATGTTGTGGAGGGTAGTATCCTGTATATGTCCTGGTGACGTATTGAAGGTTTTGTTGTAGAGGGTAGTATCCTGTATATGTCCTGGTGACATAGTGTTGTGGAGGGTAGTATCCTGTATATGTCCTGGTGACATAGTGTTGTGGAGGGTAGTATCCTGTATATGTCCTGGTGACATAGTGAAGGTTATGTTGTGGAGGCTAGTATCCTGTATATGTCCTGGTGACATAGTGAAGGTTATATTGTGGAGGGTAGTATCTTGTATATGTCCTGGTGACATAGTGTTGTGGAGGGTAGTATCCTGTATATGTCCTGGTGACATAGTGTTGTGGAGGGTAGTATCCTGTATATGTCCTGGTGACATAGTGAATTGTTATGTTGTAGAGGGTAGTATCCTGTATATGTCCTGGTGACATAGTGAAAGTTATGTTGTGGAGGGTAGTATCCTGTATATGTCCTGGTGACATAGTGAAGGTTATATTGTGGAGGGTAGTATCCTGTATATGTCCTGGTGACATAGTGAAGGTTATGTTGTGGAGGGTAGTATCCTGTATATGTCCTGGTGACATAGTGTTGTGGAGGGTAGGATCCTGTATATGTCCTGGTGACATAGTGAAAGTTATATTGTGGAGGGTAGTATCCTGTATATGTCCTGGTGACATAGTGAAGGTTATATTGTGGAGGGTAGTATCCTGTATATGTCCTGGTGACATAGTGAAGGTTATGTTGTGGAGGGTAGTATCCTGTATATGTCCTGGTGACATAGTGTTGTGGAGGGTAGGATCCTGTATATGTCCTGGTGACATAGTGAAGGTTATGTTGTGGAGGGTAGTATCCTGTATATGTCCTGGTGACATAGCGAAGGTTATATTGTGGAGGGTAGTATTCTGTATATGTCCTGGTGACATAGTGTTGTGGAGGGCAGCATCCTGTATATGTGCTGGTGACATAGTGAAGGTTTTGTTGTGGAGGGTAGTATCCTGTATATGTCCTGGTGACATAGTGAAGGTTATGTTGTGGAGGGTAGTATCCTGTATATGGCCTGGTGACATAGTGAAGGTTATGTTGTGGGGGGTAGTATTCTGTATATGTCCTGGTGACATAGTGTTGTAGAGGGTAGTATCCTGTATATGTCCTGGTGACATAGTGAAGGTTATGTTGTGGAGGGCAGTATCCTGTATATGTCCTGGTGACATAGTGAAGGTTATGTTTTGGAGGGTAGTATCCTGTATATGTCCTGGTGACATACTGAAGGTTATGTTGTAGAGGGCAGTATCCTGTATATGTCCTGGTGACATAGTGAAGGTTATGTTGTGGAGGGTAGTATCCTGTATATGTCCTGGTGACATAGTGATGGTTATGTTTTGGAGGGTAGTATCCTGTATATGTCCTGGTGACATAGTGTAGGTTATGTTTTGGAGGGTAGTATCCTGTATATGTCCTGGTGACATAGTGAAGGTTATGTTGTAGAGGGTAGTATCCTGTATATGTCCTGGTGACATAGTGAAGGTTATGTTGTGGAGGGTAGTATCCTGTATATGTCCTGGTGACATAGTGAAGGTTATGTTGTAGAGGGTAGTATCCTGTATATGTCATGGTGACATAGTGAAGGTTATGTTGTGGAGGGTAGTATCCTGTATATGTCCTGGTGACATAGTGAAGGTTATGTTGTGGAGGGTAGCATCCTGTATATGTCCTGGTGACATAGTGTTGTGGAGGGTAGTATCCTGTATATGTCCTGGTGACATAGTGAAGGTTATGTTGTGAAGGGTAGTATCCTGTATATGTCCTGGTGACATAGTGAAGGTTATGTTGTGGAGGGTAGTATCCTGTATATGTCCTGGTGACATAGTGAAGGTTATGTTGTGGAGGGTAGCATCCTGTATATGTCCTGGTGTCATAGTGTTGTGGAGGGTAGTATCCTGTATATGTCCTGGTGACATAGTGAAGGTTATGTTGTGAAGGGTAGTATCCTGTATATGTCCTGGTGACATAGTGAAGGTTATGTTGTAGAGGGTAGTATCCTGTATATGTCCTGGTGACATAGTGAAGGTTATGTTGTGGAGGGTAGTATCCTGTATATGTCCTGGTGACATAGTGAATGTTATGTTGTGGAGGGTAGTATCCTGTATATGTCCTGGTGACATAGTGAATGTTATGTTGTGGAGGGTAGTATCCTGTATATGTCCTGGTGACATAGTGAAGGTTATGTTGTGGAGGGTAGTTTCCTGTATATGTCCTGGTGACATAGTGAAGGTTATGTTGTGGAGGGTAGTATCCTGTATATGTCCTGGTGACGTATTGAAGGTTATGTTGTAGAGGGTAGTATCCTGTATATGTCCTGGTGACATAGTGTTGTGGAGGGTAGTATCCTGTATATGTCCTGGTGACATAGTGTTGTGGAGGGTAGTATCCTGTATATGTCCTGGTGACATAGTGAAGGTTATGTTGTGGAGGCTAGTATCCTGTATATGTCCTGGTGACATAGTGAAGGTTATATTGTGGAGGGTAGTATCTTCTATATGTCCTGGTGACATAGTGTTGTGGAGGGTAGTATCCTGTATATGTCCTGGTGACATAGTGTTGTGGAGGGTAGTATCCTGTATATGTCCTGGTGACATAGTGAATTGTTATGTTGTAGAGGGTAGTATCCTGTATATGTCCTGGTGACATAGTGAAAGTTATGTTGTGGAGGGTAGTATCCTGTATATGTCCTGGTGACATAGTGAAGGTTATATTGTGGAGGGTAGTATCCTGTATATGTCCTGGTGACATAGTGAAGGTTATGTTGTGGAGGGTAGTATCCTGTATATGTCCTGGTGACATAGTGTTGTGGAGGGTAGGATCCTGTATATGTCCTGGTGACATAGTGAAAGTTATATTGTGGAGGGTAGTATCCTGTATATGTCCTGGTGACATAGTGAAGGTTATATTGTGGAGGGTAGTATCCTGTATATGTCCTGGTGACATAGTGAAGGTTATGTTGTGGAGGGTAGTATCCTGTATATGTCCTGGTGACATAGTGTTGTGGAGGGTAGGATCCTGTATATGTCCTGGTGACATAGTGAAGGTTATGTTGTGGAGGGTAGTATCCTGTATATGTCCTGGTGACATAGCGAAGGTTATATTGTGGAGGGTAGTATTCTGTATATGTCCTGGTGACATAGTGTTGTGGAGGGCAGCATCCTGTATATGTGCTGGTGACATAGTGAAGGTTTTGTTGTGGAGGGTAGTATCCTGTATATGTCCTGGTGACATAGTGAAGGTTATGTTGTGGAGGGTAGTATCCTGTATATGGCCTGGTGACATAGTGAAGGTTATGTTGTGGAGGGTAGTATTCTGTATATGTCCTGGTGACATAGTGTTGTAGAGGGTAGTATCCTGTATATGTCCTGGTGACATAGTGAAGGTTATGTTGTGGAGGGCAGTATCCTGTATATGTCCTGGTGACATAGTGAAGGTTATGTTTTGGAGGGTAGTATCCTGTATATGTCCTGGTGACATACTGAAGGTTATGTTGTAGAGGGCAGTATCCTGTATATGTCCTGGTGACATAGTGAAGGTTATGTTGTGGAGGGTAGTATCCTGTATATGTCCTGGTGACATAGTGATGGTTATGTTTTGGAGGGTAGTATCCTGTATATGTCCTGGTGACATAGTGTAGGTTATGTTTTGGAGGGTAGTATCCTGTATATGTCCTGGTGACATAGTGAAGGTTATGTTGTAGAGGGTAGTATCCTGTATATGTCCTGGTGACATAGTGAAGGTTATGTTGTGGAGGGTAGTATCCTGTATATGTCCTGGTGACATAGTGAAGGTTATGTTGTAGAGGGTAGTATCCTGTATATGTCATGGTGACATAGTGAAGGTTATGTTGTGGAGGGTAGTATCCTGTATATGTCCTGGTGACATAGTGAAGGTTATGTTGTGGAGGGTAGCATCCTGTATATGTCCTGGTGACATAGTGTTGTGGAGGGTAGTATCCTGTATATGTCCTGGTGACATAGTGAAGGTTATGTTGTGAAGGGTAGTATCCTGTATATGTCCTGGTGAAATAGTGAAGGTTATGTTGTGGAGGGTAGTATCCTGTATATGTCCTGGTGACATAGTGAAGGTTATGTTGTGGAGGGTAGCATCCTGTATATGTCCTGGTGTCATAGTGTTGTGGAGGGTAGTATCCTGTATATGTCCTGGTGACATAGTGAAGGTTATGTTGTGAAGGGTAGTATCCTGTATATGTCCTGGTGACATAGTGAAGGTTATGTTGTAGAGGGTAGTATCCTGTATATGTCCTGGTGACATAGTGAAGGTTATGTTGTGGAGGGTAGTATTCTGTATTTTTCCTGGCTGAAAAATCCAAGTTCATCTAACTCTAAATCTATATTTTTGTAAAATATGCTGAAACATGCAACTCTGTCTCTCTCTCTCCTCTCTCTATTCTCTCTCCCCTCTCTCTCTCCTATCTCTACTCTCTCTCCTATTTCCTCTCTCGCTCTCTCTCTCTCTCTACTCCTTCTTTCCTCTCTCTCCTCTCTCTCCTATCTCTCCTCTCTCTCCTGTTTCCTCTCTCTCCTCTCTCTCCTCTGTCTCTCTCTCTCGCTCTCTCTCTCAACCCTCCCTCTCTCCTCTCTCTCAATTCATTTCAATTAAATTAAATTCAGTTCAATTTGCTTTATTGGCAAGACGTAACAATGTACATATTGCCAAAGCTTACTTTGGATATTTACAATATGAAAATAACAGGAATCAAAATTGTCAATGGGACAACAGTAACAATAACCAAGGGTCAAAATAACCATATATTGAACAATAACAATAAGCATACACTAGAGTACACGTGCAGGTTGATTGGTCTGTCAGACACTGTCCCTCAACTTATGGCAGGCAGCAATGTAGTGCGCTGCCAACCCACAGCTCTCTGCGTCCTCCCCCAACAGGACGGGTAGCCTATCCTCATCAGAGAGGTCTTTGAAACATTGAATATGGGTTTCAAATTTGAAGAAATGACACTCTAATTGTTTTATATTTTTTGACATTTTGTCAGGAAATGCAGCTCTGTCTTAGGTTCTGCTGTTGTGCAGTGGTTGCACAGCCTTTCCTCTACAGGGAGACAGGTTTTCCTGTGTTTACCCTTCTCAATGGCAAGGCTGTGCTCACTGAGCCTGTACTTTGTCAATTTTTTCTAAGGTTTTGATCAGTAACCATGGTCAAATAGTTAGCCATGGTGTACTGTCAATTTAGGGCCAGATAGCACTGCATTTTGCTTTTTGTTTGTGCTTGTGTTTCCCAATAAGCAATGTAGTTTTGTTTTGACTGTGTTGTAATTTGGTTTATTCTGATTGATTGGATGTTCTGGTCCTGAGGCTTCAGTGTGTTAGTAGAACAGGTTTGTGAACTCAGCCCCAGGACCAGCTGGATGAGGGGACTGAGGCTTCAGTGTGTTAGTAGAACAGGTTTGTGAACTCAGGACCAGCTGGATGAGGGGACTCTTTTCTTTGCTCAACTCTTGGCATTGCAGGGCTTGGTAATGATATGAGAGGGGGTCACTGTATTTCCTGTTTCCAAAATGGAATTACTATTTTTTGAGTTTTTATTATTAGTGGATATTGGCCTAATTCTGCCCTGCATGAATTGTTTGTAGTTTTCCTCTGGACATATAGGAGAATCTTACAGAACTCTGCATGCAGGGTTTCAATGGGGTGTTTGTCCCATTTGGTGAAATCTTATTTTGCAAGTGGACCCCACACCTCGCTGCCATAAAGTGCAATTGGTTCAATGACATATTCAATTCGTTTTAGCCAAATTTTAATAGGTATTTCAATTTGAATTTGTTTTTTAATGGCGTAGAATGCCCTGCGTGCTTTCTCTCTCAGTTCATTCACTGCCTCATTAAGGTGTCCAGTTGAGCTTATTTTTAAACCTAAGTAATTGTAGTGTGCAGTACTCTATATATTTTGTACCAATTGAGAACTTTGGTCTAGATCCCTGAGATCTGGATCTTCTCTGGAAAATCATTATTTTAGTATTTTGGGGGTTTACTGCCAGGGCCCAGGTCTGGCAGTACTGCTCAAGCAGGTCCAGGCTCTGCTGTAGGCCATGTGCTGTGGGTGTCAGCAGGCATAGGTCATCTGCGAAGAGTAGGCATTTAACCTCTGAATTATGGAGACTAACACCAGGGGCTGAGGATTTTTCTAGAATTGTGGCCAATTCGTTGATGTAAATATTGAAGAGTGCAGGGCTCAGATTGCAACCCTGACTAAAGAATTCTGTTATTTTCTTGCCAATTTTAATGCTGCACGTATTGCCAGTATACATTGATTCAATTATGTCATACGTTTTACCCCATACACCACTTCCAATAACTGTGTAGAACAGTCCTGTATGCCAAATATAATCAAACGCTTTTTTGAAAGTCGATAAACAAAGTGTACGTTTTGTTATTATTTTGGTGGGGTGTAAAAATGGGTGTAAATATGATCGGTCGTGTAATGTTTTGGTATAAATCCAATTTGGCTTTTACTCAAGACATTGTGCTTAGGCTGGGTGGCAGTATTGAGTAGCTTGGATGAAAAGATGCCCAGAGTAAATTGCCTGCTACTTAGGCCCAGAAGCTAAGATATGCATATTATTAGTAGAGTTGGATAGACAACACTCTGAAGTTTCTGAAACTGTTTGAATGATGTCTGTGAGTATAACAGAACTCATATGGCAGGCAAAGACCTGAGAAAAAATCCAACCAGGAAGTGGGATATCTGAGGTTTGTAGGTTTGCCTATCTAATATACAGTGGGATATTGGTCATTTTGCACTTCCTAAGGCTTCCACTAGATGTCAACAGTCTTTAGAACCTTGTTTGATGCTTCTACTGTGAAGAATGAGGAAGGAGAGCTCTTTGAGTCAGGTGTCTGGCACGAGCTGAACATGCGCGGTCACGTGAGAGCGACCTGCTTTCCATTGCATTTCTGAAGACAAAGGAATTCTCCGGTTGAATCATTATTGTAGATTTATGTTAAAAACATCCTAAAGATTGATTCTATACATCGTTTGACATGTTTCTACGAACTGTAACGGAATTATTTGACTGTCTGACCTCCGCGTCATGAATGTGGATTACTGGACTGAACGCGATAACAAAATTAAGGTATTTGGACATAAATGATGGACTATATTGAACAAAACAAACATTTATTGTGGAACTGGGATTCCTGGGAGTGCATTCTGATGAAGATCATCAAAGGTAAGTGAATATTATAATGCTATTTCTGACTTCTGTTGACTGTTGAAATGGCGGATATCTTTATGGCTTATTTGGGCTCTGAGCGCTGTACTCAGATTATAACCTGGTGTGCTTTTTCGGTAAAGTTTTTTTGAAATCTGACACAGCGGTTGCATTCAGGAGAAGTTTATCTAAAGTTCCATGTTTAATACTTGTATCTTTTATCAATGTTTATTATGAGTATTTCTGTAAATTGATGTGGCTCTCTGCAAAATCACCGGATGTTTTGGAGGCAAAACATTACTGAACATAACGCGCCAATGTAAACTAATATTTTTGGATATAAATATGAACTTTATTGAACAAAACATACATGTATTGTGTAACATGAAGTCCTATGAGTGTCATCTGATGAAGATCATCAAAGGTTAGTGATTCATTCTATCTCTATTTCAGATTTTTGTTACTCCTCTCTTTGGCTGGAAAAATGGCTGTGTTTTTCTGTGACTTGGCTCTGACCTAACATAATCGTTTGTGGTGCTTTCGCTGAAAAGCCTATTTGAAATCGGACACTGTGGTGGGATTAACAAGAAGTGTATCTTTAAAATGTTGTAAAATACTTGTATGTCTGAGGGATTTTAATTATGAGATTTCTGTTGTTTTGAATTTGGCGCCCTGCACTTTCACAGGCTGTTGTCATATCGATCCCGTTAATGGGATCTCAGCCGTAAGAAGTTTTAAGGAAGTTTAGAACATTTATAATACTACAGAAAACCTTCCCCAGGTTACTGTTCACACAAATGCCTGTGTAATTGTTAGGGTCAAATATGTCTCCATTTGTAAAGATTGGGGTTATGAGTCCTTGATTCCAGATGTCAGGGTAACAACCTACACTCAGGATCAAAATAAACAGTTTTAATATAGCCAACTAAAATGTTACACTAGTGAGTTTGAGCATCTCATTTAGGATGCCATCAGGTCTGCATGCTTTTTTAAATTTGAGGACCTGAAGTTTCTTATAGAGCTCCTGGTCAGTAATTGGGGAGTCCAATGGATTTTGATTGTCCTTTCTACACTGCTCAAAAAAATAAAGGGAACACTTAAACAACACAATGTAACTCCAAGTCAATCACACTTCTGAGAAATCAAACTGTCCACTTAGGAAGCGACACTGATTGACAATAAATTTCACATGCTGTTGTGCAAATGGAATAGACAACAGGTGGAAATTATAGGCAATTAGCAAGACACCCCCAATAAAGGAGTGGTTCTGTAGGTGGTGACCACAGACCACTTCTCAGTTCCTATGCTTCCTGGCTGATGTTTAGGTCACTTTTGAATGCTGGCGGTGCTTTCACTCTAGTGGTAGCATGAGACGGAGTCTACAACCCACACAAGTGGCTCAGGTAGTGCAGCTCATCCAGGATGGCACATCAATGCGAGCTGTGGCAAGAAGGTTTGCTGTGTCTGTCAGCGTAGTGTCCAGAGCACAGAGGCGCTACCAGGAGACAGGCCAGTACATCAGGAGACGTGGAGGAGGCCGTAGGAGGGCAACAACCCAGCAGCAGGACCACTACCTCCGCCTTTGTGCAAGGAGGAGCAGGAAGAGCACTGCCAGAGCCCTGCAAAATGACCTCCAGCAGGCCACAAATGTGCATGTGTCTGCTCAAACGGTCAGAAACAGACTCCATGAGGGTGGTATGAGGGCCCGACGTCCACAGGTGGGGGTTGTGCTTACAGTCCAACACTGTGCAGGATGTTTGGCATTTGCCAGAGAACACCAAGATTGGCAATTTCGCCACTGGCGCCCTGTGCTCTTCACAGATGAAAGCAGGTTCACACTGAGCACATGTGACAGACGTGACAGAGTCTGGAGACGCCGTGGAGAACGTTCTGCTGCCTGCAACATCCTCCAGCATGATCGGTTTGGCGGTGGGTCAGTCATGGTGTGGGGTGGCATTTCTTTGGGGGGCCGCACAGCCCTCCATGTGCTCGCCAGAGGTAGCCTGACTGCCATTAGGTACCGAGATGAGATCCTCAGACCCCTTGTGAGACCATATGCTGGTGCAGTTGGCCCTGGGTTCCTCCTAATGCAAGACAATGCTAGACCTCATGTGGCTGGAGTGTGTCAGCAGTTCCTGCAAGAGTAAGGCATTGATGCTATGGACTGGCCCGCCCGTTCCTCAGACCTGAATCCAATTGAGCACATCTGGGACATCATGTCTCGCTCCATCCACCAACGCCACGTTGCACCGCAGACTGTCCAGGAGTTGGCGGATGCTTTAGTCCAGGTCTGGGAGGAGATCCCTCAGGAGACCATCCGCCACCTCATCAGGAGCATGACCAGGCGTTGTAGGGAGTCATACAGGCACGTGGAGGCCACACACACTACTGAGCCTAATTTTGACTTGTTTTAAGGACATTACATCAAAGTTGGATCAGCCTGTAGTGTGGTTTTCCACTTTAATTTTGAGTGTGACTCCAAATCCAGACCTCCATGGGTTGATACATTTGATTTCCATTGATCATTTTTGTGTGATTTTGTTGTCAGCACATTCAACTATGTAAAGAAAAAAGTATTTAATAAGAATATTTCATTCATTCAGATCTAGGATGTGTTATTTTAGTGTTCCCTTTATTTTTTTGAGCAGTGTAGCTTTTTCTAATCCATTCAACTTCTCGGGAATTGTGCATTGTTCTGCGTTTGTGTCAATTTGAACAGTGTTGTACAGTGTTTTAAAATGGGTTGTCCATATGTCACCATTTTGTATCGCTAATTCCTCTTGTTTTGATTTGATATGTTTTTCCAGATTTTTCCAGAAGTTGTTTGTGTTTATGGACTCCTCAATTATTTGGGTCTCTGTGCTTTTGGTTGGATATGATCTAAGTTTTTTCCTTATAATTTTACAATCTGCATCAAACCAGTTGTCATCTGTGGTCTTTTTTGTTTAGTTTTATTGTCAATTTCAGTTGTGCTTCTTTTGCCGTTGGACTGAATATAAACAGTAGTGATGTATTTTACTGCTAGACTGATGCCTTTACTGTGAGTGAATGTGTTATACAGAAACTTATCTAAGAGTGTTTGGATATTTCGGTTACAGGTTGCTTTCTGTTATTCTTCTGTACTGTTTTTGGCACATCCCTCTCTCTCTCTCTCTCTCTCTCTCTCTCTCTCTCTCTCTCTCTCTCTCTCTCTCTCTCTCTCTCTCTCTCTCTCTCTCCTCTCTCTCTCTCTCCTCTGTCCTCTCTCTCTCCTCTCAATCTCCTCTCTCTCGCTCCTCTCTCTCTTCTCTCTGCTCTTTCTCTCTCCTCTCTCCTCTCTCCTCTCTCTATTCTCTCTTCTCTTCTCCACTCTTTCCTCTCTCTCCTCTCTCTCTTCTCTCTCCCTTCTCTCTCCTCTCTCTCCACTTCTCTCTCTCCTCTTTCTCCCTTCTCTCTCCTCTCTCTCCACTTCTCTCTCTCCTCTATCTTCTCTCTCTCCTCTCTCTCTCCCCTCTCTCTCTTCTCTCTCTCTTCTCTCTGCTCTTTCTCTCTCCTCTATCCTCTCTCTATTCTCTCTTCTCCATACCCTCTCTCTCCTCTCTCCTCTCTTCTCATCTCTCTCTTCTCTCTTCTCATCTCTCTCTTCTCTATCCACTCTCATCTCTCTCTCTCTCTCTCTCTCTCTCTCTCTCTCTCTCTCTCTCTCTCTCTCTCTCTCTCTCTCTCTCTCTCTCTCTCTCTCTCTCTCTCTCTCTCTCTCTCTCTCTCTCTCTCTCTCTCTCTCTCTCTCTCTCTCTCTCTCTCGTGTCTCTCTCTCTCTCTCTCATCTCCATACTCTCTCTCCTCTCTCTCCTATCCTCTTGTCTCTCCTTTCTCCTCTCTCTTCTCTCTCCTCTCTCTTTCCTCATTCACTCCTATCCTCTTGTCTCTCCTTTCTCCTCTCTCTTCTCTCTCCTCTCTCTTTCCTCATTCACTCCTATCTCTCCCCTCTCTTCTCTTTCTTCTCCTCTCTCTCTCTCTCCTTTCTCTCTCTCCTCTCTCCCTTTTCTCTCTCCCCTCTCTCTCATCTTTCTCTCTCTTCTCTCTCCTCTCTCCAATTCTCTCTCCTCTTTTCTCTCTCTCCCCTCCCTCTCTCCTCTCTTTCTACTCTCTCCCTCCTCTTTCTCCTCTCTCGTCCTCTTTCTCTCCTTTCTCTCTCTTCTTTCTTCCCTTATCTCTCCTCTCTGTCCTCTCCTCTCTCTCTCTCTCCTCTCTCTCTCCTCTCTTTCATATCTCTCTGCTCTCTCCCTCCCCTCTCTCTCTCTTCTCTCTCCTCCCTCTCTCCTCTCTTATCTCTCCTCCCTCTCTCCTCTACTCTCTCCTCCTCTTTCTCCTCTCTGTCCTCTCTTCTCTCTCTTCTCTCCTCTCTCTCTCCTCTCTCTCTGTGTCCTACTTTTCACAGAACCTCATGAATAATCATGAATAATGAGGAGTCTCATAAAATAATAATCCGTTCTATGAATAATGGATCCAGCCGAGAAATAGAAGTGTAGGTTACAAATTGTGTTTACCCAACACAACTTAATCACTCTGGTTTATTCATTTACCTCTGTTTCATTCAAACGTGTATCTTTGAAGAACCGTGACATTTTCAACATTTTACTTTAATAAATCGTCACACGTATGTAATTCTAGAAGGCAGCTCCATGTCCTACATCCATAGATTCAGTATTCGGTTTCTAACAATGTATATCTGACGTCTTAATTTTGTGGTCGATCAGACAGCAATTCTCAAGCAAAATCTTAACTTATAATTGTCATTGTGCCAAAATGCTAACTTCTAGCTCTCCATACGCAGTGTTTGGGTAATGTCAAAACAAGTTTTAATTATGAATTTCTCCACAGTGTGTACTCACAGTGTGCCAGTGATTTTCTGCGGTAATTATATATCTAAATAATGGAAATTCACTAAATTCCCAATTTGATGATTGGAGGACGGAGGTTAGGGAGCTGGCCTCACTGTTGACCAGCACACATAGCAATATTTCCCATGTCCTCAGTTTGTCCCACAACTAAATGTAGGGCTGGTTTCCCAGATAGAGATACGTCCAGTCCTGGAGATTTAAAAATGTTTTATAAACACTACATGACCAAAAGTATGTGGACATCTGCTCGTCAAACATCTCATTCCAAAATCATGTGCATTAATATGGAGTTGGTCCCCCCTTTGCTGCTATAACAGCCTCCACTCTTCTGGGAAGGCCTTCCACTAGATGTTGGAACATTGCTGCGGGGACTTGCTTCCATTCAGCCACAAGAGAATTAGTGAGATCGGGCACTGATGCTGGGCGATTAGGCCTGGCTCGCATGTCTGCGTTCCAATTCATCCCAAAGGTGTTCGATGGGGTTGAGGTCAGGGATCTGTGCAGGACAGTCAAGTTCCTCCACACTGATCTCGACAAACCATTTCTGTATGGACCTGGCTTTGTGCACGGGGGCATTGTCATGTTGAAACAGGAAAGGGCCTTTCCCAAACTGTTGCCACAAAGTTGGAAGCACAAAAGCATCTAAAATGTCATTTTATGCTGGCTGTAGCGTTAACATTTCCCTTCACTGGAACTAAGCGGTCTGGCCCAAACTATGAAAAACACTCCCAGATCCCTTTTTTACTTCTCCATGCTGCCTCCCGAGTGGCGCAGCGTTCTACGACACTGCAATGCTGTGCTGAGATGTTACTACAGCCATTAGGACTGCGCACAATTGGCCGTCGTCCGGGTTAGTGGCGGGTTTGTCCGGCTCATCACACTATATTGGCTCATCACACTCTAGCAACTTCTTGTGGAGGGCGTCGTCCTCAAGCTGACTTCAGTTGTCAAACTGTGTTTCCTCCTACATGTTGGTACGGCCGGCTTCCTACTTAAGTGAGCAGCGCGGCTTGTCTGTTTCAGAGGATGCATGACCTTCACCTCTCCTGAGCCCTTTGGGGAGTTTCAGCGATGAGGTCATAACTACCAATTGGATATCACAAAAATGGGGGTAAAATTACAACATCGAACCCAGATTCGTCCGTCGGACTACCAGATGGTGAAGCGTGAATCATCCCTCCAGAGAACACGTTTCCATGGTTTCCACTGCTCTAGAGTCCAATGGGACTCATGGTGATCTTAGGCTTGTGTGCGGCTGCTCGGCCATGGAAACCCATTTCATGAAGCTCATGATGAAGAGTTATTGTGCTGACGTTGCTTCCAGAAGCAGTTTGGAACTCGGTAGTGAGTGTTGCAACCAAGGACAGACTTTTTTACTTATTCGCTTCAGCACTCAGCGCTTCCATTCTTGTGTGTCCTACCACTTCCCGGCTGAGCCGTTGTGGCTCAAAGACGTTTCTGCTGTACGATAACAGCACTCAAAGTTGACCGGGGCAGCTCTAGCAGAGAAGAAATTTGATAAACTGACTTGTTGAAAATGTGGCATCCTATGACGATGCCACTTTGAAAGTCACTGAGCTCTTCAGTCAGGCGACTGTGTTTGTCAATGGAGAGTTCATGGCTGTGTGCTCAATTGTATACATCTGTCGGCAACAAGTGTGGCTGAAATAGCCAAATGCACTCATTTGAAGGGGTGTCCACATGCTTTTGTATATATAGTATATGAATAAAGATATACATTTTTAGTTCAGCACTAGGCTTAATCTGTCTGTGAAACTGTCCCACATTGTATAGCTGCTGAACAGGAAGTGGATTTAATTCTAAACTTCAGTTATTCAGAGTGAATTCCTCCACTGCTCTGAACCTGTGTGTCTGTCGGACACAACCTTTAATCCAACAGCTTAATTAAATGATAAAGACTTAATAAAGTCTTCAGTTCTTAATGAAAATGTTAATGTCTTCCAATCACAAAACCAGACTAGTTCTCATTCGAGAACCACAGAACTAGTTTGAGACATGGAAGCAGTGTGCCACATAACTAGTCAGATATGGAAGCAGTGTGCCACATAACTAGTCAGATATGGAAGCAGTGTGCCACATAACTAGTCAGATATGGAAGCAGTGTGTCACATAACTAGTCAGACATGGAAGCAGTCAGACAAATAATGGATGTTGCAGGGCTTGCAAAACTATTACAGACTGCAAAGGGAAGCACAGCTTCAAGCTGCCCAGTGACAGAGCCAACCAGACGAGCTACATTTCTTCTATGCTCGCTTCGAGGCAAGCAACACTGAAGCATGCATGAGAGCATCAGCTGTTCCGGACGACTGTGTGATCACGCTCTCCGCAGCCGACGTGAGTAAGACCTGTAAACAGGTCAACATTCACAAGGCTGCGGGGCCAGACAGATTACCAGGACGTGTACTCCGAGCATGCGCTGACCAACCGGCAAGTGTCTTCACTGACATTTTCAACCAGTCCCTGTCTGAGTCTGTAAAACCAACATGTTTCAAACAGACCACCATAGTCCCTGTGCCCATGAACACGAAGGTAACCTGACTAAATGACTAGCACCTCTTCTGGATGAGCATTTTCTTGTTTGCTTATGGCCTTATACTGCTTGTTGAGTGCTGTCTTATTGCCAGCATTTGTTTATGGTGCTAAATAGACAGCTAGGAAGAATAGAGATGAAAACTCTCTTGGTAAATAGTGTGGTGTACAGCTTATCATGAGCTACTCTACCTCAGACGAGCAAAACCTAGAGACTTCCTTAATACAGTATTGGTGATCGCTAAAGACACACAGACCACCCCCCCCCAGGTACCCCAGCTACCTGTAGATTATCCATGTCCTTGTTCAGCCACGACTCGGTGACACAAAGGACATTACAGTCTTTTTTGGCAATGGTGTAAAGTGTAAAGTACTTAAGTAAAGATACTTGAAAGCACTACGTGGGTAGTTTCTGGGGGTATCTGTACTTTACTATATATATATTTGATTACTTTTACTTTTACTCTGCTACATTTCTAAAGATAATAATGTACTTCTTACTCCATACATTTTCCCTGACACACAAAAGTAGTCGTTAAATGTGCAATGTTTAGCAGGATTTGGGTCGGGATTAGGGCCGGGATTTGGGCCGGGATTTGGGCCGGGATTTGGGCCGGGATTTGGGCCTGGATTTGGGCCGGGATTTGGGCTGGGATTTGGGCCGGGATTTGGGCCGGGATTTGGGCCTGGATTTGGGCCGGGTCGGGGAAGAACATCATGTCCGATTCATTAAATGAAACATCCTTGTCCAGATGTAGGTGAGAAATCACTGTTCTGACGTCCAGAAGCTATTTTCAGTCAAAGGAAACGATGGCGGACACATGATGTATTAACAGAGTAAAAAACACTCACAAAATAGCACAATTGGTCAGGTGTCCATAAAAACGGCGGCCATCTTAGCTGACATATGTTTTAACATGACGGATCATTTAGCAATTTGATATAGAATTTTAGGACCATAAATACATAGAGGACTAGAGAGGGATAGAGGATGAGAAAGGGATAGAGGATGAGAGAGGGATAGGGGATGAGAGAGGGATAGGGGATGAGAGAAGGATAGGGGATGAGAGAGGATAGGGGATGAGAGAAGGATAGGGGATGAGAGAAGGATAGAGGATGAGAGAGGGATAGAGGATGATAGAGGGATAGGGGATGAGAGAGGGATAGGGGATGAGAGAAGGATAGGGGATGAGAGAAGGATAGGGGATGAGAGAAGGATAGGGGATGAGAGAAGGATAGAGGATGAGAGAGGGATAGAGGATGAGAGAAGGATAGATGATGAGAGAGGGATAGAGGATGAGAGAGGGATAGAGGATGAGAGAGGGATAGAGGATGAGAGAAGGACAGAGGATGAGAGAGGGATAGGGGATGAGAGAGGGATAGAGGATGATAGAGGGATAGGGGATGAGAGAGGGATAGGGGATGAGAGAAGGATAGGGGATGAGAGAAGGATAGGGGATGAGAGAAGGATAGAGGATGAGAGAGGGATAGAGGATGAGAGAAGGATAGATGATGAGAGAGGGATAGAGGATGATAGAGGGATAGGGGATGAGAGAGGGATAGGGGATGAGAGAAGGATAGGGGATGAGAGAAGGATAGGGGATGAGAGAAGGATAGGGGATGAGAGAAGGATAGAGGATGAGAGAGGGATAGAGGATGAGAGAAGGATAGATGATGAGAGAGGGATAGAGGATGAGAGAGGGATAGAGGATGAGAGAAGGACAGAGGATGAGAGAGGGATAGAGGATGAGAGAGGGAGCAGGTGGAAGAGAGGAAGCAAGGGAAGAGAGAGGAAACAGGGGGAAGAGAGAGGAAGCAGGAGGAAGAGAGAGGAAGCAGGAGGAAGAGAGAGGAAGCAGGGGGAAGAGAGAGGAAGCAGGAGGAAGAGAGAGGAAGCAGGGGGAAGAGAGAGGAAGGAGGGGGAAGAGAGAGGAAGCAGGGGGAAGAGAGAGGAAGCAGGGGGAAGAGAGAGGAAGCAGGAGGAAGAGAGAGGAAGCAGGGGGAAGAGAGAGGAAGCAGGGGGAAGAAAGAGGAAGCAGGGGAAGAGAGAGGAAGCAGGGGGAAGAGAGAGGAAGCAGGATAAAGTCTTACTTTGTCTCACAAATGTCACTTAATCTTTTGAGACAGTCAGTATTACATCCCTAGTGAGTCTGCACTGCATAGTATTCTATATATGATAGTGGAAACACTTCATAAAGCCACTAAAATCCATATAGAAAGATAACGTTACAACAACACAGTAGCAAGGGACAGCAGCTAACTTCTGTTCAATGATGTTTAATGTTGACACATTTCAGAGCAAACTTGTTCATCAAAGCACTGTGTAAATACTTTATGAAAAGACATTTTATATCTGACCAATGACTCAACACAAACTAAAACATGGACATCGACTGATGAAGAAGGGCCCTGGTCAAAGGTAGTGTACTATATAGTGCCCTGGTCAAAAGGTAGTGCACTATATAGGGCCCTGGTCAAAGGTAGTGCACTATATAGGGCCCTGGTCAAAGGTAGTGCACTATATAGGGCCCTGGTCAAAGGTAGTGCACTATATAGGGCCCTGGTCAAAGGTAGTGCACTATACAGTGCCCTCAGAACAATCAGAGCCCTCAGAACAATCAGAACCCTCAGAACCCTCAGAACCCTCAGAACAATCAGAACAATCAGAACCCTCAGAACAATCAGAGCCCTCAGAACA
>NC_092086.1:117949507-118019507 GCF_045679555.1 Salvelinus alpinus | reverse complement strand
AGAGAAAGAGAGAGAGAGAGAGATATGCTCCCCTCAGCATTATAATAGAACTGTCGTCAGCTGAAACGCCTCTAAAACACTGCCTGTGTCCCGAAAAGCACCCTATAGAGAATATAGGCCCATAAGGAACTGGTCAAAAGTAGTGCACTGTGTAGGGAATAGGGTTCCATAGGGCTCTGGTCTAAAGTAGTGCACTATGTAGGGAATAGGGTTCCATTTGGGACATTCGACCTGTGTTTTTCCCCAGGAATTCATCAATAACACGACAATGACTCTGCTAGTGCAACATGTTGGGCTAACAAAGAGACAAAAGATTCCTGACATGGATCACTTTACATTAGTTTAATTAGTCGGTAAAAAACAATTCACGCAGAAACATTTTTAAATACGCCAGGCAGGGAATCTGGAACCTTTAAACACGTTTCCTGCTGACTTCTAACACGAAATACGATTAAGATGAAGTAAGGAAAGCAGTACATTCGTTTTCTCTGACAACATCACGTGTGAATGAAATGTAGAGAGGATATCACCACATTAATTTTACCGCTGACTCTGATTCAGTGGAATTACACTGTGAAAATAAACGGAGACATGTTGACAAGAGATATAGAAAGATGATCACTGGACACTGGTACTGTAAGTGGTAAAGACTGGTTCTCCATGGACACTGGTACTGTAAGTGGTAAAGACTGGTTCTCCATGGACACTGGTACTGTAAGTGGTAAAGACTGGTTCTCCATGGACACTGGTATTCTAAGGGGTAAAGACTGGTTCTCCATGGACACTGGTATTGTAAGGGGTAAAGACTGGTTCTCCATGGACACTGGTACTGTAAGGGGTAAAGACTGGTTCTCCATGGACACTGGTACTGTAAGGGGTAAAGACTGGTTCTCCATGGACACTGGTACTGTAAGGGGTAAAGACTGGTTCTCCATGGACACTGGTACTGTAAGGGGTAAAGACTGGTTCTCCATGGACACTGGTACTGTAAGTGGTAAAGACTGGTTCTCCATGGACACTGGTACTGTAAGTGGTAAAGACTGGTTCTCCATGGACACTGGTATTGTAAGGGGTAAAGACTGGTTCTCCATGGACACTGGTACTGTAAGGGGTAAAGACTGGTTCTCCATGGACACTGGTACTGTAAGGGGTAAAGACTGGTTCTCCATGGACACTGGTATTCTAAGGGGTAAAGACTGGTTCTCCATGGACACTGGTATTGTAAGGGGTAAAGACTGGTTCTCCATGGACACTGGTATTCTAAGGGGTAAAGACTGGTTCTCCATGGACACTGGTATTGTAAGGGGTAAAGACTGGTTCTCCATGGACACTGGTACTGTAAGGGGTAAAGACTGGTTCTCCATGGACACTGGTACTGTAAGGGGTAAAGACTGGTTCTCCATGGACACTGGTACTGTAAGGGGTAAAGACTGGTTCTCCATGGACACTGGTACTGTAAGTGGTAAAGACTGGTTCTCCATGGACACTGGTACTGTAAGTGGTAAAGACTGGTTCTCCATGGACACTGGTATTGTAAGGGGTAAAGACTGGTTCTCCATGGACACTGGTACTGTAAGGGGTAAAGACTGGTTCTCCATGGACACTGGTACTGTAAGGGGTAAAGACTGGTTCTCCATGGACACTGGTACTGTAAGGGGTAAAGACTGGTTCTCCATGGACACTGGTACTGTAAGGGGTAAAGACTGGTTCTCCATGGACACTGGTACTGTAAGTGGTAAAGACTGGTTCTCCATGGACACTGGTACTGTAAGTGGTAAAGAGTGGTTCTCCATGGACACTGGTATTGTAAGGGGTAAAGACTGGTTCTCCATGGACACTGGTACTGTAAGGGGTAAAGACTGGTTCTCCATGGACACTGGTACTGTAAGGGGTAAAGACTGGTTCTCCATGGACACTGGTATTGTAAGTGGTAAAGACTGGTTTTCCATGGACACTGGTATTCTAGGGGGTAAAGACTGGTTCTCCATGGACCCTGGTACTGTAAGGGGTAAAGACTGGTTCTCCATGGACACTGGTATTCTAAGGGGTAAAGACTGGTTCTCCATGGACACTGGTACTGTAAGTGGTAAAGACTGGTTTTCCATGGACACTGGTATTCTAAGGGGTAAAGAGTGGTTATCCATGGACACTGGTACTGTAAGGGGTAAAGACTGGTTCTCCATGGACACTGGTACTGTAAGTGGTAAAGACTGGTTCTCCATGGACACTGGTACTGTAAGTGGTAAAGAGTGGTTCTCCATGGACACTGGTACTGTAAGGGGTAAAGACTGGTTCTCCATGGACACTGGTACTGTAAGGGGTAAAGACTGGTTCTCCATGGACACTGGTATTGTAAGTGGTAAAGACTGGTTTTCCATGGACACTGGTATTCTAGGGGGTAAAGACTGGTTCTCCATGGACCCTGGTACTGTAAGGGGTAAAGACTGGTTCTCCATGGACACTGGTATTCTAAGGGGTAAAGACTGGTTCTCCATGGACACTGGTACTGTAAGTGGTAAAGACTGGTTTTCCATGGACACTGGTATTCTAAGGGGTAAAGAGTGGTTCTCCATGGACACTGGTACTGTAAGGGGTAAAGACTGGTTCTCCATGGACACTGGTACTGTAAGTGGTAAAGACTGGTTCTCCATGGACACTGGTACTGTAAGTGGTAAAGACTGGTTCTCCATGGACACTGGTACTGTAAGGGGTAAAGACTGGTTCTCCATGGACACTGGTACTGTAAGGGGTAAAGACTGGTTCTCCATGGACACTGGTACTGTAAGGGGTAAAGACTGGTTCTCCATGGACACTGGTACTGTAAGGGGTAAAGACTGGTTCTCCATGGACACTGGTACTGTAAGTGGTAAAGACTGGTTCTCCATGGACACTGGTACTGTAAGGGGTAAAGACTGGTTCTCCATGGACCCTGGTACTGTAAGGGGTAAAGACTGGTTCTCCATGGACACTTGTATTCTAAGGGGTAAAGACTGGTTCTCCATGGACACTGGTACTGTAAGTGGTAAAGACTGGTTTTCCATGGACACTGGTATTCTAAGGGGTAAAGAGTGGTTCTCCATGGACACTGGTACTGTAAGGGGTAAAGACTGGTTCTCCATGGACACTGGTATTGTAAGTGGTAAAGACTGGTTTTCCATGGACACTGGTATTCTAGGGGGTAAAGACTGGTTCTCCATGGACCCTGGTACTGTAAGTGGTAAAGACTGGTTCTCCATGGACACTGGTATTCTAAGGGGTAAAGACTGGTTCTCCATGGACACTGGTACTGTAAGTGGTAAAGACTGGTTTTCCATGGACACTGGTATTCTAAGGGGTAAAGAGTGGTTCTCCATGGACACTGGTACTGTAAGGGGTAAAGACTGGTTCTCCATGGACACTGGTATTCTAAGGGGTAAAGACTGGTTCTCCATGGACACTGGTACTGTAAGTGGTAAAGACTGGTTCTCCATGGACACTGGTACTGTAAGGGGTAAAGACTGGTTCTCCATGGACCCTGGTACTGTAAGGGGTAAAGACTGGTTCTCCATGGACACTGGTATTCTAAGGGGTAAAGACTGGTTCTCCATGGACACTGGTACTGTAAGTGGTAAAGACTGGTTTTCCATGGACACTGGTATTCTAAGGGGTAAAGAGTGGTTCTCCATGGACACTGGTACTGTAAGGGGTAAAGACTGGTTCTCCATGGACACTGGTATTCTAAGGGGTAAAGACTGGTTCTCCATGGACACTGGTACTGTAAGTGGTAAAGACTGGTTCTCCATGGACACTGGTACTGTAAGGGGTAAAGACTGGTTCTCCATGGACACTGGTACTGTAAGGGGTAAAGACTGGTTCTCCATGGACACTGGTACTGTAAGGGGTAAAGACTGGTTCTCCATGGACACTGGTACTGTAAGGGGTAAAGACTGGTTCTCCATGGACACTGGTACTGTAAGGGGTAAAGACTGGTTCTCCATGGACACTGGTACTGTAAGGGGTAAAGACTGGTTCTCCATGGACACTGGTACTGTAAGGGGTAAAGACTGGTTCTCCATGGACACTGGTACTGTAAGGGGTAAAGACTGGTTCTCCATGGACACTGGTACTGTAAGGGGTAAAGACTGGTTCTCCATGGACACTGGTACTGTAAGGGGTAAAGACTGGTTCTCCATGGACACTGGTACTGTAAGGGGTAAAGACTGGTTCTCCATGGACACTGGTACTGTAAGGGGTAAAGACTGGTTCTCCATGGACACTGGTACTGTAAGGGGTAAAGACTGGTTCTCCATGGACACTGGTACTGTAAGGGGTAAAGACTGGTTCTCCATGGACACTGGTACTGTAAGGGGTAAAGACTGGTTCTCCATGGACACTGGTACTGTAAGGGGTAAAGACTGGTTCTCCATGGACACTGGTATTGTAAGGGGTATTTAAAAATATATATATATTTCACCTTTATTTAACCAGGTGGCCAGTTGAGAACAAGTTCTCATTTACAACTGCGACCTGGCCAAGATAAAGCAAAGCAGTGCAACACAAACAACAACACAGAGTTACACATGGAATAAACAAGCGTACAGTCAATAACACAATAGAAAAAAAGAAAGTCTATATACAGTGTGTGCAAATGGTGTGAGAAGGTAAGGCAATAAATAGGCCATAGTAGCGAAGTAATTACAATTCAGCAAATTAACACTGGAGTGATAGATGAGCAGATGATGATGTGCAAGTAGAAATACTGGTGTGCAAAAGAGCAGCAAAGTAAATAAAAACAATATGGGGATGAGGTAGGTAGATTGGCTGGGCTATTTACAGATGGACTATGTACAGCTGCAGCGATCGGTTAGCTGCTCAGACAGCTGATGTTTAAAGTTAGTGAGGAAAATAAAAGTCTCCAGCTTCAGTGATTTTTGCAATTCGTTCCAGTCATTGGCAGCAGAGAACTGGAAGGAAAGGCGGACAAAGGAGGTGTTGGCTTTGGGGATGACAAGTGAGATATACCTGCTGGAGCGCGTGCTACAGGTGGGTGTTGTTATCGTGACCAGTGAGCTGAGATAAGGCGGAGCTTTACTTAGCAAAGACTTATAGATGACCAGGAGCCAGTGGGTCTGGTGACAAATATGTTGTGAATTACAGGTCACAATGAAACCCGCCACCTCTCTACAGTTTTTCATTGGGAAATACCCCACTATGGAAAAAGACTTATTAACCTGGGTTTTCCTGAAAAGGCATGATAGGACTAAGGACGCCACTGAATATTGCGTCCCTACGGACGGGTCATTTAATAAAACCAAATATCAACATGTGCAGGACTTTGTGAAAAGAAGACAGGAAAATAAGACCAAGAAAAAAAAAGAAAAAAATTCACCCTGTTTTCTGTGACTGCTTTGTAGATGTTAAAAACTGAGGGTAACCTATTCTGGACTCAACAGAAAGCTACCTGTTTGAAAAATGAATTGACAAAGTTTAAAGTCCCTGTCAAGAGAGAGAAGTTTCCTCTAGACTGCAGCGCCCCACCATATGCTCCACCAGCCCCGCCCTCCTGCGGAGATAGGTTTAAAGGAAATTATACAATACTCTCAAATGAACTAGTAGCTCAGGGCGATAATTCTTCTCCCCCACCGGCACCGGGTAGAATGTATCAAGACCTTGGAGAAATATGGAATGATGCCAAGACATAATCAACACCTCTCTACCCTAGAGTTTCCATGGCAAAGGACCTCATGGCAGCTCATGAAAAGAAGTGGATAAAGCCCACCGTCAGAGACGTTGCCAGGCTGGGTGAACTTCTCTTTACTGAAGATGATGATATCTTCGACTGGATGGATAAGATGAAGACAGAATGGCAAAGGGGAAATCTACTGAGAGGTTTGATTCCACTTACTACTACCGAGAACCTGTTATATGATAGACTCTGCAGGATTTCTGCCTGACTGGGTCCTGATAAACTGATGAATGTTGTGGGATGGGACAGATTTGAAGGCCCTTCTAAAGAGGATCACGTTAGACACCACTGCAGAGCCTGGAAAAAGATGAAGACTGAAGAAAAAGCAAGGAAGACTGGACTTGACACAAAGCTCAAGAAGGCCCAGCTGGACAAAGGGAAGACCAGCAATCTAATGGTGACTGTAACCCCAGCTGCTCTGCAGCAGCAGCCTCCTCCACCACCTGCTACTCAGTTCCCTCCTCAACCATATAGGAACCCACAACCATACCTACCCACACTAAGACAACCGCTGGTGTACGGGTACTGCAGTGTGGCATTTCATATGAGAAACATGTGCCCACAACAACCACAGCAGCAACCTTGGCAGCAGAGGGGAAAAGGGAAATTGTGAGGGAACGCTGGCAGGGGGAACTTCCATGGAGGACAAGGCGGGAGATTGGCCTTTACAGGACAGCCTCAACCTGGCTTTTCTCAGACTCAACCAATTAATGGTCGACAATATGGATGGCCCCAACATCCTCCTGTGACAAACCAGGCATGGTTGCCACCGCAGAATAATCAACAATAGGGATGCCCCGACCGCCTTCTCCAGTGTCACCAGTACATACATATTGCCGGATGGTACCAAAGAACCAATCATTACACTGAAGTTCAACGATCAAGAAGTACCATTTTTAATAGACACTGGAGCTCACACCTCCTGCATCCCAGGCTGAGGTCTCCCCGGTGGCGCAGTGGTCTAGGGCACTGCATCGCAGTGCTAGCTGCGCCACCAGAGTCTCTGGGTTTGCGCCCAGGCTGGGCTGGGTTCGCGCCCAGGTTCTGTCGCAGCCGGCCGCAACCGGGAGATCCGTGGGGCGACGCACAATTGGCATAGCGTCGTCCGGGTTAGGGAGGGTTTGGCCGGTAGGGAGGAAGGGTTTGGCCGGTAGGGATATCCTTGTCTCAGTATGTAAAATGTTTTAAATAAAATGTATGCACTCTACTGTAAGTCGCTCCCACACCTCAGCCTGGGACTCACACCTCCTGCATTGGATCTACAGGCCAACACCTCGGCCTGGGACTCACACCTCCTGCATTGGATTTACAGGCCAACACCTTGGCCTGGGACTCACACCTCCTGCATTGGATCTACAGGCCAACACCTTGGCCTGGGACACACCTCCTGCATTGGTTCTACAGGCCAACACCTCAGCCTGGGACACACCTCCTGCATTGGTTCTACAGGCCAACACCTCAGCCTGGGACACACCTCCTGCATTGGTTCTACAGGCCAACACCTCAGCCTGGGACTCACACCTCCTGCATTGGATCTACAGGCCAACACCTCGGCTTGGGACTCAAACCTCCTGCATTGGATATACAGGCCAACACCTCGACCTGGGACTCACACCTCCTGTATTTGATCTACAGGCCAACACCTCGGCCTGGGACTCCACCTCCTGCATTGGATCTACAGGCCAACACCTCAGCCTGGGACTCACACCTCCTGCATTGGATCTACAGGCCAACACCTCAGCCTGGGACTCACACCTCCTGCATTGGATCTACAGGCCAACACCTCAGCCTGGGACTCACACCTCCTGCATTGGATCTACAGGCCAACACCTCAGCCTGGGACTCACACCTCCTGCATTGGATCTACAGGCCAACACCTCGGCTTGGGACTCAAACCTCCTGCATTGGATATACAGGCCAACACCTCAGCCTGGGACTCACACCTCCTGCATTGGATCTACAGGCCAACACCTCAGCCTGGGACTCACACCTCCTGCATTGGATCTACAGGCCAACACCTCAGCCTGGGACTCACACCTCCTGCATTGGATCTACAGGCCAACACCTCGGCCTGGGACTTACACCTCCTGCATTGGATCTACAGGCCAACACCACGGCCTGGGACTCACACCTCCTGCATTGGAACTAGAGGCCAACACCTCGGCCTGGGACTCACATCTAAGTCAGTGAGGACGATGGGAGTCACTGGGATATCTCAAAAGCTGTACTGGACTGAAGATACAACAATTGGCCTGGGGGAAGGTAATACTATTAAGGATCCCTTTCTGAACTCTCCAGCCACTCCCGTTAGCTTACTGAGTAGAGACATTTTCCTGACCAAGTTCAACGCTATTCAAAGGCCAGGCCTGACCTTTATGATGAATCTTGAGCTCCCTGATGTTACTCTCTTTGTTGACGGCTCTGCCGTAATTGATGGGAAGACTGGTAGGAAACATGCAGGGTTTGGTATAGTCTCACTGGATAGGTCATTGTTGATTGAACAGCCCTTGCCTGAACATTGCTCAGCACAACAATCTGAGCTTCTAGCACTTACTGAAGCTTGTAAATTAGGTAGTGGTTTGAAGGTTAACATTTACTCTGACTCTGCATATGCCATTGGCGTTTGTCTGTCTTGGATAGGGGTTTGGAAAGGTAGGGACTTTGTTAACGTATCTGGTACCCCCTATTAAACACTGTTTAATGATCGGCTATAAAAAGCCAACTGACATTTAGTCCTGATTATTATTTGACCATGCTTGTCATTTATGAACATTTTGAAAATCTTGGCTCTCTCTAATTCTCTCCTTCTCTCTTTCTTTCTCTCTCTCGGAGGACCTGAGCCCTAGGACCATACGTCAGGACTACCGGGCATGATGACTCCTTGCTGTCCCCAGTCCACCTGGCCTTGCTGCTATTCCAGTTTCAACTGTTCTGCCTGCGGTTATGGAACCGCCACCTGTCCCAGACCTGCTGTTTTCAACTCTTAATGATCGGCTATGAAAAGCCAACTGAAAATTATTCATGATTATTATTTGACCATGCTTGTCACTTATGAACATTTTGAACATCTTGGCATAGTTCTGTTATAATCTCCACCCGGCACAGCCAGAAGAGGACTGGCCACCTCTCATAGCCTGGTTCCTCTCTAGGTTTCTTCCTAGGTTTTGGCCTTTCTAGGGAGTTTTTCCTAGCCACCGTGCTTCTACACCTGCATTGCTTGCTGTTTGGGGTTTTAGGCTGGGTTTCTGTACAGCACTTCGAGATATTAGCTGATGTACGAAGGGCTATATAAAATAAACTTGATTGATTGATTGATTGTTTACAGATAGAAGCCCTGTGTGAAGCTATGTTGCTTCCTGTCATGGCTATTGTTAGGGTCCGTGCCCACACAGGTAAGACTGACAGCGTTAGTTTAGGTAATGCAGCTGCTGATGCTGCTGCTAAGAATGCTGCTTCCCGCTGCCATACTCATGCTGTTCTGCTTGCCTCCCTGTGCAAGTCTGAAATCAGTGATCTGGACCAACACCAGGCTGTAGATGCACGTAAACACCCTTTGTGGGAGTCTAGAAGTTGCTCTAGGGGCCCTGATGGCCTGTGGAGGCAATCCCTCTCTGGCAAACCAGTTCTGCCTCTGCCTCTCGTCTCCTCTGTGTGTCGCCTGGCCCACGGGTTGGGCCACGCACCAAGGAGGGAGATGGTAAGACCAATATCTGACACCTGGTTTTGTCCAAATCTGATTGAAATTTGCAAAACACACGTGTATAAATGTACTACATGCATGCAATAAATATTGTTTTGTAGTTTGTTGTGTTCACGTTATTCTCTTTATTAACTTCTTGGAACTATAGGGGGTGCTGTTCCGCATTAGCATATTTTGGTCTCCAAATTAAACTGCCTCGTGCTAAATTCTTGATCGTACAATATGCATATTATTGTTATTATTGGATAGAAAACACTTTCTAGTTTCTATAGCCGTTGGAATTTTGTCTCTGAGTGGTACAGAACTATATCTACAGCACTTTTCATGACAGGGGTCAGATTTCAGAAATTTTTACCCCTGATCTGGAGTCTGTTTTTAAGGTGACTGTGAATGCTATGAAGAAACCGACACTGCCTACGTCTTCCTCTGGGTGTCTGTACGTCATCACGTTTTGAATGGAATCGATTGCACAATCACAGCCACTATAAAAGAACAAAACGTAGAGGTACCTCCCTTTCTCGTCGCGCGCCTGAAGCGTGAAGGACATCGGACCTTCCTTCATTCCAAATCGTTGTTTAGCCAGCAATATTTCTCTGGTCATGTTTTTAGTCGTTATAGTTGTTAAAAACATCATAATGTAGTTAATTTGAACCGTTTTATAGCAATTTATATCCGTTTAGTGCGATTCTGAGGAATTTCTTTGTCGTGCACTTTCTAGCTTTGGGAACGTTTCGGGGTCTCGGTCGTTGTTAGTGGACATTTCGAAGGACAGAGGACATCTATCGACCAAAAGAAGATTACAACATAGAAAGGATACATTGCCCAAGAATCTGATGGAAGAACAGCTCAAAGTAAGCAATATTTAATATGATAAATCGTTGTTCTGTCGAAATATTTTAAACGCATATTTCGCCATTTTGTTTGTTATCGCGTCACTTGGCGAACCCTGTATTGAAAAGTAAGGATAATTTTAAAAATGTAAGTCAGCGGTTGCATTAAGAACTAATTTGTCTTTCGATTCCTGTCAACCCTGTATTTTTTAGTCAAGTATATGATTAGCTTTCAATTAAACTAGATCACTCTGAAAGATGACGTCAGACATTTTGAGGCTTGATTTCCTAGTATTTTCATTGTGTAACCACGGTTTTGTATGGCTAAATATGCACATTTTCGAACAAACTGTATATGTATGTTGTAAAATGATGTTACAGGAGTGTCATCGGAAGAATTCTGAGAAGGTTAGTGAAAAAATTAATATATTTTGGCGGTGATTACGTTATAGCGCTCTTTGGCTGGAATCGATGCTCTGGTAACGTTTTCACATGTGGTATGCTAACTTATCGATTTATTGTGTTTTCGCTGTAAAACGCTTAGAAAATCTGAAATATTGTCTGGAATCACAAGATCTGGGTCTTTCCATTGCTATGCTTTGTCTATTCTTATGAAATGTTTTATTAAGAGTAAATTGGTCATACACGTTGCTCTCTATAGTAATTCTAGTCGTCTTGTGATGGTCGGTGCAATTGTAAACTGTGATTTCTACCTGAAATATGCACTTTTTTCTAACAAAACCTATCCTATACCATAAATATGTTATCAGACTGTCATCTGAAGAGGTTTTTTCTTGGTTAGTGGCTATCAATATCTTAGTTTAGCCGAATTGGTGATAGCACCTGAAGTAGTAAGAAACTGATGGAGTTAGAAAAGTGGTGTATTTTGCTAACGTGTTTAGCTAATAGATTTACATATTTTGTCTTCCCTGTAAAACATTTTAAAAATCTGAAATGGTGGCTTTATTCACAAGATCTGTATCTTTCATCTGGTGTCTTGGACTTGTGATTTAATGATATTTAGATGCTACTATCTACTTGTGAAGCTATGCTAGCTATGCTAATCAGTGTGTGGGGGGGTGGGGGGTGATCCCGGACCCGGGGTAGAGGCTCGTTAGAGGTTAAACATGTTGAACACTAGCCGCGCTGCGTTTTGGTCCTCTCCTTCATCCCAGGAAGAAAGCCGTTACAGGTATAGAGGAAGTTCTCTCCGCAGACAATGGCACCCATCTCACAGGCGATGTGGTTGCACAGGTGGCTGCCCAATTGGGGATAGATCAGAAGTTTGTTTGTGTTTACCACCCACAAAGTAATGGGATTACTGAGAGGGCTAATAAAACCATAAAAGGGGGTCTTGCCTAAGCATGCCATTCCACAGGTCATGGGTAGAGTGTCTCCCCTTGGTCTTGATGAAATTGCGCAATAGTATAAACCACGGAACAGTGCTTAGCCCAGATGAGCTCTTAACTGGCCGTCCAATTAACATTCCTTTACACAGACCAATGACTCCAAAACTGACTGACCTGACCGCACTGGATGATGACTTGAGTAAATATATGAAGGAACTAACCCATGTTGTTAGGTCTTCCCAATACAGGAAGGCCCAGGAAGTTCCAGAACAGGGCGACCCAAACAGCCTAGCTGTTGACGTTGAAGAATGGATGAACCTGTAGGTCCACCAAAGGAAATGGAACCACCCCTGATGGATGGGTCCCTACCAGGTCATCACAGCAACACCAATAGCAGTGAAGGTCCAGGAGCGTCAGGGATGGCACCACCTATCACACTGCCAGAAGACGTCACAGCCATCATAACAGATAAGAGTGCACACCCAGACCCAGATGTTGTTACACATGACCACTATGGTCACATTGTTAAAAAATAAAACTTGGGGTAAACCTTTAAGGTACATGTTTTTGGTGCTTCTTATTCTGCACCGGCAGTCTTTGCTCGGAGGAATAGAGATCCAGGGGAACCAATTGAAAACCAGTAATCAAAGGGTAAACATGGTCCGAAATCTGAGTAGACACGCCCAGTGGTTCGAATGTAGTCCTTTTGAAAAACCCTCAGAGTCAGAGTGAGTTGTTTGGATCAATTATCGTAGGTGATTGGATTAACAACGTCACCTTCTCCATGCAGGACCTTATGAATCTGACGATTACTATTACTTACTATTGGTATATTTTATTTAAGACGTTTACAGTTCTGCTGGTAATGCAACAACTTGACATTGCTTATGAATTTGACTATTGCTGGTTTTGACCTTCTGTCTACTGATGATCAGAGTCTTAAAGCTGTTACAGCCAGGTATAGCCTGGCATTAGACTACATCCTGGCTTAGGAGGGGGCCCGGAATTCTATTTCTCCCACTGAACGTGTTATGCTTCTCCCTGACTCCTCTGATAATACGACAGAGATTCTCAAGGAATTGACTCCATTGGCTGATACCTACACCCCTTACAGGAGATGACTCCTGGTTCCCATTTGGGTGGTTGAAAGATTAACTAGGACATTTTGGATGTAAGTTGTTTTCCGATTTTAGTTCCATCATTGGCTCCCGAGCTTGTTCTGCTGATTTGCATTTGTCCATTCTGTGCAGCTGGCAAATGTGTACTTCATAAGGCTATGCCAGGCATGTTTATGCTTCATGTTCCTCATCCCCCAGACCATTATTTTTATCCTCAATCTCCTGAGGATTGCTTGCAATCTAATGCACCTTTTATGGACGATTCTTATAATTACTATGCTTGAGTTGCTTTGCCGGGTGGCCTCAAAGAGGGGAATGAAGAGGATTAAACCAAGGACTTATACCTTTTAAAGGGTTAATAAATGGTGTTATGATAAACTGTAAGGTCTCTTCTTCAGAAGACCTCTGTGTTTGTTAAAACCTGTTTTTGAGTGTTGTGCCCTTCAGACACTATCAGAAGGCGTCTACGTTCAGACTCCTCCTGTCTGGATCCCACCGTGGTTATCTGGTTTTCTGAGAACACAGGGCTGCCACAGACCTGATGAAACCAGCCACCTGTCAGAAGATGCTTGCCCTCGTTCACCTTGTCATGACCCTATACTTGTGATGAAAGGTCAAGTTTCTATCAAACCCACTTCTGAATTTTGACTTACTGATAAAATGGTTCCTGCTGTCAAGGGGAGGTTAGATTTATTAAAATGTTGTTGCCAGGGAAATTCACGCGAGGAGGACCGGGAGAGGCTATATGAGTTACTGGATGTCTTAAACATTTTGCAGACCTTGGGGAGAACTATCATAAACTGTTATACTGTACTCTGTACTCTGTACCAACTTCTGCCTACAATGGTATTACTGAAGGAGTATTTTAATACTTAAACAAATAGTCTGTGTTTCCTTTCCATTACTAATGTATGTTTGATAATTATATAGACCTGATCATCTGTTGAAGAAATTGACCAACACACCGCTATTGGTATATTACTGCTGCTCTTTAATTATTTGTTACTTGTATTTCTTATTTTGTTAGGTATTTTTCTTAAAACTGTGTTGTTGGTTAAGGGCTTGTAAGTAAGCGTTTTACTGTAAGGTCCACACCTGTTGTATTCGGCGGATGTGACAAATAACATTTGATTTGATCCCATACTTATTTCACCACTAAACAGAGTATATCAGTTTGGATTCCAGCGACATGCCATTCTGTGTTCGGGATCAATACCCACCAGGGCATCCATTATCGATTATGTTATTGACTTGGCATCACTTCCTGATCCTGTGACATCACTTGATCTCACTTGACCTTTTCAGCAGCACTTAGTCAGACCTATCTCTGAGGAGAGAGGAGATCAGATTCACACACATACACACGCACACGCAAACTTGTTTTTACACACAATTTACCAATGTTTGATTAGTGTGTAATCAATGAAGGCTTAAGTTTACAGGATGAGAGAGTAGAGAAAGAGAGTTCACGTTAAGGCTGTGTAAGGCGGAGTCAGGTGCAGGAGAGCAGAGTAGAGTAAACAGGCACACTTTTTTATTCCCGTTAAACAATAGGCACAAAAAATGACATAAGTGATTTTGAATCAGAGAGGTGCCATAATCATCCACGTCTTCGGAGCCCAGGGAACAGCAGGTTAACGGCCTTGCTCAGGGGAACAGCAGGTTAACGGCCTTGCTCAGGGGAACAGCAGGTTAACGGCCTTGCTCAGGGGAACAGCAGGTTAACGGCCTTGCTCAGGGGAACAGCAGGTTAACGGCCTTGCTCAGGGGCCGGACAATCCAGCATCCTTTCGGTGACTGGCACAGTGCTCTAACCACTAGGCTACCTGTTAGAAGGTAATAGCTAGTCACATATTAGAAGGGGGTAGCTAGTCACATATTAGAAGGGGGTAGCTAGTCACATAATAGAAGGGGGTAGCTAGTCAGATAATAGAAGGGGGTAGCTAGTCACATATTAGAAGGGGGTAGCTAGTCAGATAGTAGAAGGGGGTAGCTAGTCAGATATTAGAAGGGGGTAGCTAGTCACATATTAGAAGGGGGTAGCTAGTCACATAATAGAAGGGGGTAGCTAGTCAGATAATAGAAGGGGGTAGCTAGTCACATATTAGAAGGGGGTAGCTAGTCAGATAGTAGAAGGGGGTAGCTAGTCACATAATAGAAGGGGGTAGCTAGTCAGATAATAGAAGGGGGTAGCTAGTCACATATTAGAAGGGGGTAGCTAGTCACATATTAGAAGGGGGTAGCTAGTCACATATTAGAAGGGGGTAGCTAGTCACATAATAGAAGGGGGTAGCTAGTCACATATTAGAAGGGGGTAGCTAGTCACATATTAGAAGGGGGTAGCTAGTCAGATAATAGAAGGGGGTAGCTAGTCAGATAGTAGAAGGGGGTAGCTAGTCACATATTAGAAGGCGGTAGCTAGTCACATATTAGAAGGGGGTAGCTAGTCAGATATTAGAAGGGGGTAGCTAGTCACATATTAGAAGGGGGTAGCTAGTCAGATAATTGAAGGGGGTAGCTAGTCAGATAGTAGAAGGCGGTAGCTAGTCACATATTAGAAGGGGGTAGCTAGTCCATAATAGAAGGGGATAGCTAGTCAGGTTATAGAAGGGGGTAGCTAGTCAGATAGTAGAAGGAGGTAGCTAGTCACATATTAGAAGGGGGTAGCTACTCACATAGTAGAAGGGGGTAGCTAGTCAGATAGTAGAAGGGGGTAGCTAGTCAGATAGTAGAAGGGGGTAGCTAGTCAGATATTAGAAGGGGGTAGCTAGTCAGATATTAGAAGGGGGTAGCTAGTCAGATAATAGAAGGGGGTAGCTAGTCACATATTAGAAGGGGGTAGCTAGTCAGATAGTAGAAGGGGGTAGCTAGTCAGATATTAGAAGGGGGTAGCAAGTCAGATAGTAGAAGGGGGTAGCTAGTCACATATTAGAAGGGGGTAGCTAGTCAGATAGTAGAAGGGGGTAGCTAGTCAGATATTAGAAGGGGGTAGCTAGTCAGATATTAGACTGGGGTAGCTAGTCAGATAATAGAAGGGGGTAGCTAGTCAGATATTAGAAGGGGGTTGTTAGTCAGATAGTAGAAGGGGGTAGCTAGTCAGATAGTAGAAGGGGGTAGCTAGTCAGATAGTAGAAGGGGGTAGCTAGTCAGATATAAGAAGGGGGTAGCTAATCAGATATTAGAAGGGGGTAGCTAGTCAGATAGTAGAAGGGGGTAGCTAGTCAGATAGTAGAAGGGGGTAGCTAGTCAGATATAAGAAGGGGGTAGCTAATCAGATATTAGAAGGGGGTAGCTAGTCAGATAGTAGAAGGGGGTAGCTAGTCAGATAATAGAAGGGGGTAGCTAGTCACATATTAGAAGGGGGTAGCTAGTCAGATAGTAGAAGGGGGTAGCTAGTCAGATATTAGAAGGGGGTAGCTAGTCAGATAGTAGAAGGGGGTAGCTAGTCACATATTAGAAGGGGGTAGCTAGTCAGATAGTAGAAGGGGGTAGCTAGTCAGATATTAGAAGGGGGTAGCTAGTCAGATATTAGACTGGGGTAGCTAGTCAGATAATAGAAGGGGGTAGCTAGTCAGATATTAGAAGGGGGTAGCTAGTCAGATATTAGACTGGGGTAGCTAGTCAGATAATAGAAGGGGGTAGCTAGTCAGATATTAGAAGGGGGTTGTTAGTCAGATAGTAGAAGGGGGTAGCTAGTCAGATAGTAGAAGGGGGTAGCTAGTCAGATAGTAGAAGGGGGTAGCTAGTCAGATATAAGAAGGGGGTAGCTAATCAGATATTAGAAGGGGGTAGCTAGTCAGATAGTAGAAGGGGGTAGCTAGTCAGATAGTAGAAGGGGGTAGCTAGTCAGATATAAGAAGGGGGTAGCTAATCAGATATTAGAAGGGGGTAGCTAGTCAGATAGTAGAAGGGGGTAGCTAGTCAGATAGTAGAAGGGGGTAGCTAGTCAGATATAAGAAGGGGGTAGCTAATCAGATATTAGAAGGGGGTAGCTAGTCAGATATAAGAAGGGGGTAGCTAGTCAGATATTAGAAGGGGGTAGCTAGTCACATAGTAGAAGGGGGTAGCTAGTCAGATATAAGAAGGGGGTAGCTAGTCAGATATTAGAAGGGGGTAGCTAGTCAGATATTAGACTGGGGTAGCTAGTCAGATAATAGAAGGGGGTAGCTAGTCAGATAGTAGAAGGGGGTAGCTAGTCAGATATTAGAAGGGGGTAGCTAGTCAGATATTAGAAGGGGGTAGTTAGTCAGATAGTAGAAGGGGGTAGCTAGTCAGATAGTAGAAGGGGGTAGCTAGTCAGATAGTAGAAGGGGGTAGCTAGTCAGATATAAGAAGGGGGTAGCTAGTCAGATATTAGAAGGGGGTAGCTAGTCAGATATAAGAAGGGGGTAGCTAGTCAGATATTAGAAGGGGGTAGCTAGTCACATAGTAGAAGGGGGTAGCTAGTCAGATATAAGAAGGGGGTAGCTAGTCAGATATTAGAAGGGGGTAGCTAGTCACATAGTAGAAGGGGGTAGCTAGTCACATAGTAGAAGGGGGTAGCTAGTCACATATTAGAAGGGGGTAGCTAGTCAGATAGTAGAAGGGGGTAGCTAGTCACATATTAGAAGGGGGTAGCTAGTCAGATAGTAGAAGGGGGTAGCTAGTCAGATAGTAGAAGGGGGTAGCTAGTCAGATATTAGAAGGGGTAGCTAGTCAGATATTAGAAGGGGGTAGCTAGTCAGATATTAGAAGGGGGTAGCTAGTCACATATTAGAAGGGGGTAGCTAGTCACATATTAGAAGGGGGTAGCTAGTCAGATAATAGAAGGGGGTAGCTAGTCACATAATAGAAGGGGGTAGCTAGTCACATATTAGAAGGGGGTAGCTAGTCATAATATTAGAAGGGGGTAGCTAGTCACATATTATAAGGGGGTAGCTAGTCAGATAGTAGAAGGGGGTAGCTAGTCAGATAGTAGAAGGGGGTAGCTAGTCACATATTAGAAGGGGGTAGCTAGTCAGATATTAGAAGGGGGTAGCTAGTCAGATAGTAGAAGGGGGTAGCTAGTCAGATAGTAGAAGGGGGTAGCTAGTCACATATTAGAAGGGGGTAGCTAGTCAGATATTAGAAGGGGGTAGCTAGTCAGATATTAGAAGGGGGTAGCTAGTCACATATTAGAAGGGGGTAGCTAGTCAGATATTAGAAGGGGGTAGCTAGTCAGATATTAGAAGGGGGTAGCTAGTCAGATATTAGAAGGGGGTAGCTAGTCACATATTAGAAGGGGGTAGCTAGTCAGATATTAGAAGGGGGTAGCTAGTCAGATAGTAGAAGGGGGTAGCTAGTCACATAATAGAAGGGGGTAGCTAGTCAGATATTAGAAGGGGGTAGCTAGTCAGATATTAGAAGGGGGTAGCTAGTCAGATAGTAGAAGGGGGTAGCTAGTCAGATATTAGAAGGGGGTAGCTAGTCAGATATTAGAAGGGGGTAGCTAGTCAGATATTAGAAGGGGGTAGCTAGTCACATAATAGAAGAGGGGAGCTAGTCACATATTAGAAGGGGGTAGCTAGTCACATATTAGAAGGGGGGAGCTAGTCAGATAGTAGAAGGGTGTAGCTAGTCACATATTAGAAGGGGGTAGCTAGTCAGATATTAGAAGGGGGTAGCTAGTCAGATATTAGAAGGGGGTAGCTAGTCAGATAGTAGAAGGGGGTAGCTAGTCAGATAGTAGAAGGGGGTAGCTAGTCACATATTAGAAGGGGGTAGCTAGTCACATATTAGAAGGGGGTAGCTAGTCAGATATAAGAAGGGGGTAGCTAGTCAGATATTAGAAGGGGATAGCTAGTCACATATTAGAAGGGGGTAGCTAGTCAGATATTAGAAGGGGGTAGCTAGTCACATATTAGAAGGGGGTAGCTAGTCACATATTAGAAGGGGGTAGCTAGTCAGATATTAGAAGGGGGTAGCTAGTCAGATAGTAGAAGGGGGTAGCTAGTCAGATAGTAGAAGGGGGTAGCTAGTCACATATTAGAAGGGGGTAGCTAGTCAGATAGTAGAAGGGGGTAGCTAGTCACATATTAGAAGGGGATGGCTAGTCAGATAGTAGAAGGGGGTAGCTAGTCACATATTAGAAGGGGGTAGCTAGTCACATATTAGAAGGGGGTAGCTAGTCAGATATTAGAAGGGGGTAGCTAGTCAGATATTAGAAGGGGGTAGCTAGTCACATATTAGAAGGGGGTAGCTAGTCACATATTAGAAGGGGGTAGCTAGTCACATATTAGAAGGGGGTAGCTAGTCACATATTAGAAGGGGGTGGCTAGTCAGATATTAGAAGGGGGTAGCTAGTCACATAGTAGAAGGGGGTAGCTAGTCAGATAATAGAAGGGGGTAGCTAGTCACATATTAGAAGGGGGTAGCTAGTCACATATTAGAAGGGGGTAGCTAGTCACATATTAGAAGGGGGTAGCTAGTCAGATATTAGAAGGGGGTAGCTAGTCACATATTAGAAGGGGGTAGCTAGTCAGATAGTAGAAGGGGGTAGCTAGTCAGATATTAGAAGGGGGTAGCTAGTCAGATAGTAGAAGGGGGTAGCTAGTCAGATAGTAGAAGGGGGTAGCTAGTCACATATTAGAAGGGGGTAGCTAGTCAAATATTAGAAGGGGGTAGCTAGTCAGATATTAGAAGGGGGTAGCTAGTCAGATATTAGAAGGGGGTAGCTAGTCAGATATTAGAAGGGGGTAGCTAGTCAGATAGTAGAAGGGGGTAGCTAGTCAGATATTAGAAGGGGGTAGCTAGTCACATATTAGAAGGGGGTAGCTAGTCAGATAGTAGAAGGGGGTAGCTAGTCAGATATTAGAAGGGGGTAGCTAGTCACATATTAGAAGGGGGTAGCTAGTCAGATATTAGAAGGGGGTAGCTAGTCAGATATTAGAAGGGGGTAGCTAGTCAGATATTAGAAGGGGGTAGCTAGTCAGATAGTAGAAGGGGGTAGCTAGTCAGATATTAGAAGGTTGTAGCTAGTCAGATATTAGAAGGGGGTAGCTAGTCACATATTAGAAGGGGGTAGCTAGTCACATAGTAGAAGGGGGTAGCTAGTCAGATATTAGAAGGGGGTAGCTAGTCAGATCTTAGAAGGGGGTAGCTAGTCAGATAGTAGAAGTGGGTAGCTAGTCAGATATTAGAAGGGGGTAGCTAGTCAGATAGTAGAAGGGGGTAGCTAGTCAGATAGTAGAAGGGGGTAGCTAGTCAGATAGTAGAAGGGGGTAGCTAGTCACATATTAGAAGGGGGTAGCTAGTCACATAGTAGAAGGGGGTAGCTAGTCACATAATAGAAGGGGGTAGCTAGTCAGATAGTAGAAGGGGGTAGCTAGTCACATAGTAGAAGGGGGTAGCTAGTCAAATAGTAGAAGGGGGTAGCTAGTCAGATAGTAGAAGGGGGTAGCTAGTCACATATTAGAAGGGGGTAGCTAGTCACATAGTAGAAGGGGGTAGCTAGTCAGATAATAGAAGGGGGTAGCTAGTCAGATAATAGAAGGGGGTAGCTAGTCACATATTAGAAGGGGGTAGCTAGTCAGATATTAGAAGGGGGTAGCTAGTCAGATATTAGAAGGGGGTAGCTAGTCAGATATTAGAAGGGGGTAGCTAGTCACATAATAGAAGCGGGGAGCTAGTCACATATTAGAAGGGGGTAGCTAGTCAGATATAAGAAGGCGGGAGCTAGTCAGATAGTAGAAGGGTGTAGCTAGTCAGATATTAGAAGGGGGTAGCTAGTCAGATAGTAGAAGGGGATAGCTAGTCACATATTAGAAGGGGGTAGCTAGTCAGATATTAGAAGGGGGTAGCTAGTCACATATTAGAAGGGGGTAGCTAGTCACATATTAGAAGGGGGTAGCTAGTCAGATAGTAGAAGGGGGTAGCTAGTCAGATAGTAGAAGGGGGTAGCTAGTCACATATTAGAAGGGGGTAGCTAGTCAGATAGTAGAAGGGGGTAGCTAGTCACATATTAGAAGGGGTTAGCTAGTCAGATATTAGAAGGGGGTAGCTAGTCAGATAGTAGAAGGGGGTAGCTAGTCACATATTAGAAGGGGGTTGCTAGTCACATATTAGAAGGGGGTAGCTAGTCAGATATTAGAAGGGGGTAGCTAGTCACATATTAGAAGGGGGTAGCTAGTCAGATAGTAGAAGGGGGTAGCTAGTCAGATATTAGAAGGGGGTAGCTAGTCAGATAGTAGAAGGGGGTAGCTAGTCAGATAGTAGAAGGGGGTAGCTAGTCACATATTAGAAGGGGGTAGCTAGTCAAATATTAGAAGGGGGTAGCTAGTCAGATATTAGAAGGGGGTAGCTAGTCAGATATTAGAAGGGGGTAGCTAGTCAGATATTAGAAGGGGGTAGCTAGTCAGATAGTAGAAGGGGGTAGCTAGTCAGATATTAGAAGGGGGTAGCTAGTCAGATATTAGAAGGGGGTAGCTAGTCACATATTAGAAGGGGGTAGCTAGTCACATAGTAGAAGGGGGTAGCTAGTCAGATATTAGAAGGGGGTAGCTAGTCAGATCTTAGAAGGGGGTAGCTAGTCAGATAGTAGAAGTGGGTAGCTAGTCAGATATTAGAAGGGGGTAGCTAGTCAGATAGTAGAAGGGGGTAGCTAGTCAGATAGTAGAAGGGGGTAGCTAGTCAGATAGTAGAAGGGGGTAGCTAGTCACATATTAGAAGGGGGTAGATAGTCACATAGTAGAAGGGGGTAGCTAGTCACATAATAGAAGGGGGTAGCTAGTCAGATAGTAGAAGGGGGTAGCTAGTCACATAGTAGAAGGGGGTAGCTAGTCACATAGTAGAAGGGGGTAGCTAGTCACATAATAGAAGGGGGTAGCTAGTCACATAGTAGAAGGGGGTAGCTAGTCAGATAGTAGAAGGGGGTAGCTAGTCACATATTAGAAGGGGGTAGCTAGTCACATATTAGAAGGGGGTAGCTAGTCAGATATTAGAAGGGGGTAGCTAGTCACATATTAGAAGGGGGTAGCTAGTCAGATAATAGAAGGGTGTAGCTAGTCAGATAGTAGAAGGGGGTAGCTAGTCACATAATAGAAGGGGGTAGCTAGTCAGATATTAGAAGGGGGTACCTAGTCACATATTAGAAGGGTGTAGCTAGTCAGATATTAGAAGGGGGTAGCTAGTCACATAATAGAAGGGTGTAGCTAGTCAGATAGTAGAAGGTGGTAGCTAGTCAGATATTAGAAGGGGGTAGCTAGTCACATATTAGAATGGGGTAGCTAGTCAGATATTAGAAGGGGGTAGCTAGTCAGATAATAGAAGGGTGTAGCTAGTCACATAATAGAAGGGGGTAGCTAGTCAGATAATAGAAGGGTGTAGCTAGTCACATAGTAGAAGGGGGTAGCTAGTCAGATAATAGAAGGGTGTAGCTAGTCAGATATTAGAAGGGGGTAGCTAGTCACATATTAGAAGGGGGTAGCTAGTCACATAGTAGACGGGGGTAGCTAGTCAGATATTAGAAGGGGGTAGCTAGTCAGATCTTAGAAGGGGGTAGCTAGTCAGATAGTAGAAGTGGGTAGCTAGTCAGATATTAGAAGGGGGTAGCTAGTCAGATAGTAGAAGGGGGTAGCTAGTCAGATAGTAGAAGGGGGTAGCTAGTCAGATAGTAGAAGGGGGTAGCTAGTCACATATTAGAAGGGGGTAGCTAGTCACATGGTAGAAGGGGGTAGCTAGTCACATAATAGAAGGGGGTAGCTAGTCAGATAGTAGAAGGGGGTAGCTAGTCACATAGTAGAAGGGGGTAGCTAGTCAGATAGTAGAAGGGGGTAGCTAGTCAGATAGTAGAAGGGGGTAGCTAGTCACATATTAGAAGGGGTAGCTAGTCACATAGTAGAAGGGGGTAGCTAGTCAGATAGTAGAAGGGGGTAGCTAGTCAGATAGTAGAAGGGGGTAGCTAGTCACATAGTAGAAGGGGGTAGCTAGTCACATAATAGAAGGGGGTAGCTAGTCAGATAGTAGAAGGGGGTAGCTAGTCAGAAGGTAGAAGGGGGTAGCTAGTCACATATTAGAAGGGGGTAGCTAGTCACATATTAGAAGGGGGTAGCTAGTCACATATTAGAAGGGGGTAGCTAGTCAGATATTAGAAGGGGGTAGCTAGTCAGATATTAGAAGGGGGTAGCTAGTCAGATAATAGAAGGGGGTAGCTAGTCAGATAATAGAAGGGTGTAGCTAGTCAGATAGTAGAAGGGGGTAGCTAGTCACATAATAGAAGGGGGTAGCTAGTCAGATATTAGAAAGGGGTAGCTAGTCACATATTAGAAGGGGGTAGCTAGTCAGATATTAGAAGGGGGTAGCTAGTCACATAATAGAAGGGTGTAGCTAGTCAGATAGTAGAAGGGTGTAGCTAGTCAGATATTAGAAGGGGGTAGCTAGTCACATATTAGAAGGGGGTAGCTAGTCAGATATTAGAAGGGGGTAGCTAGTCAGATAATAGAAGGGTGTAGCTAGTCACATAATAGAAGGGGGTAGCTAGTCAGATAATAGAAGGGTGTAGCTAGTCACATAGTAGAAGGGGGTAGCTAGTCAGATAATAGAAGGGTGTAGCTAGTCAGATATTAGAAGGGGGTAGCTAGTCACATATTAGAAGGGGGTAGCTAGTCACATAGTAGACGGGGGTAGCTAGTCAGATATTAGAAGGGGGTAGCTAGTCAGATCTTAGAAGGGGGTAGCTAGTCAGATAGTAGAAGTGGGTAGCTAGTCAGATAATAGAAGGGTGTAGCTAGTCAGATAATAGAAGGGGGTAGCTAGTCACATATTAGAAGGGGGTAGCTAGTCACATAGTAGAAGGGGGTAGCTAGTCAGATATTAGAAGGGTGTAGCTAGTCAGATATTAGAAGGGGGTAGCTAGTCACATATTAGAAGGGGGTAGCTAGTCACATAGTAGAAGGGGGTAGCTAGTCAGATATTAGAAGGGGGTAGCTAGTCAGATCTTAGAAGGGGGTAGCTAGTCAGATAGTAGAAGTGGGTAGCTAGTCAGAAATTAGAAGGGGGTAGCTAGTCAGATAGTAGAAGGGGGTAGCTAGTCAGATAGTAGAAGGGGGTAGCTAGTCAGATAGTAGAAGGGGGTAGCTAGTCACATAATAGAAGGGGGTAGCTAGTCAGATAGTAGAAGGGGGTAGCTAGTCACATAGTAGAAGGGGGTAGCTAGTCAGATAGTAGAAGGGGGTAGCTAGTCAGATAGTAGAAGGGGGTAGCTAGTCACATATTAGAAGGGGGTAGCTAGTCACATAGTAGAAGGGGGTAGCTAGTCAGATAATAGAAGGGGGTAGCTAGTCAGATAGTAGAAGGGGGTAGCTAGTCACATATTAGAAGGGGGTAGCTAGTCACATAGTAGAAGGGGGTAGCTAGTCAGATAATAGAAGGGGGTAGCTAGTCAGATAGTAGAAGGGGGTAGCTAGTCACATAGTAGAAGGGGGTAGCTAGTCACATAATAGAAGGGGGTAGCTAGTCAGATAGTAGAAGGGGGTAGCTAGTCAGATAGTAGAAGGGGGTAGCTAGTCACATATTAGAAGGGGGTAGCTAGTCACATATTAGAAGGGGGTAGCTAGTCAGATAGTAGAAGGGGGTAGCTAGTCAGATAATAGAAGGGGGTAGCTAGTCAGATAATAGAAGGGTGTAGCTAGTCAGATAGTAGAAGGGGGTAGCTAGTCACATAATAGAAGGGGGTAGCTAGTCAGATATTAGAAGGGGGTAGCTAGTCACATAATAGAAGGGTGTAGCTAGTCAGATAGTAGAAGGGGGTAGCTAGTCAGATATTAGAAGGGGGTAGCTAGTCACATATTAGAAGGGGGTAGCTAGTCAGATATTAGAAGGGGGTAGCTAGTCACATAATAGAAGGGTGTAGCTAGTCAGATAGTAGAAGGGGGTAGCTAGTCAGATATTAGAAGGGGGTAGCTAGTCACATATTAGAAGGGGGTAGCTAGTCAGATATTAGAAGGGGGTAGCTAGTCAGATAATAGAAGGGTGTAGCTAGTCACATAATAGAAGGGGGTAGCTAGTCAGATAATAGAAGGGTGTAGCTAGTCACATAGTAGAAGGGGGTAGCTAGTCAGATAATAGAAGGGTGTAGCTAGTCAGATATTAGAAGGGGGTAGCTAGTCAGATATTAGAAGGGGGTAGCTAGTCAGATTTTAGAAGGGGGTAGCTAGTCAGATATTAGAAGGGGGTAGCTAGTCAGATAATAGAAGGGGGTAGCTAGTCAGATAGTAGAAGGGGGTAGCTAGTCACATAATAGAAGGGGGTAGCTAGTCAGATAGTAGAAGGGGGTGGCTAGTCAGATATTAGAAGGGGGTAGCTAGTCAGATAATAGAAGTGGGTAGCTAGTCAGATAGTAGAAGGGGGTAGCTAGTCACATATTAGAAGCTAGCTGTTTTCCTGCTCCAGCTCTCCTTCTCTTTCCCTTCATATGCCTCCAAGACACATCAGAAGAGCCAAAGCGGCTTTGTCTGTCAGTGTATCAGCCTTTCTGTCTGTCTGTCTGTCTGTCTGTCTGTCTGTCTGTCTGTCTGTCTGTCTGTCTGTCTGTCTGTCTGTCTGTCTGTCTGTCTGTCTGTCTGTCTGTCTGTCTGTCTGTCTGTCTGTCTGTCTGTCTGTCTGTCTGTCTGTCTCACACTAAACCTTCTATTGGACCATCTGGGAATGATCCCTCTTCTCTTTTGTTTTTCCCCCCCATCTTTCTCTCTACATTTTCATTTCACTCTCTCTCTCTCTGTCACGTATCATACTCGCTATCTCTCTCTCTCTCTCTCTCTCTCTCTCTCTCTCTCTCTCTCTCTCTCTCTCTCTCTCTCTCTCTCTCTCTCTCTCTCTCTCTCTCTCTCTCTCTCTCACTGTCACATGTCGTACTCTCTCTCTCTGTCTCTCTCTCTCTCTCTCTCTCGTATCTTACTCGCTATCTCTCTCTCTCTCTCTCTCTCTGGCACGTGTCTTACTCACTCTCTCTCTCTCTCGCTCTCTCTCTGTCACGTTTCATGCTCGCTATCTCTCTCTCTCTCTCTGTCACGTGTCTTACTCACTCTCTCTCTCTCTCGCTCTCTTTGTCACGTTTCATACTCGCTATCTCTCTCTCTCTCTGTCACGTGTCTTACTCGCTATCTCCCTCTCTCGCTCTTCTTTCTCTTGAAGTTCATTGAGCGATGGTGAATGCTACTTGAACCACCCAGCACTAGTATCTGTTTTAAAACCCAAAGATAGTATTTTAACCAGCACAAAGCAAACAGACCAATCACTGTGATCCATGACTTTGGGGAAAAGGAAAAAATAATTAGGGAATACTGGACGCTGTAGCTGTGTGTGTGTGTGTGTGTGTGTGTGTATATGCGTGGGTGTGTGATCAGGAATGCTAATGTCAGTGTCTGTAGAGGGATGTCTGAAAGGTCAGATCTCCACTGTGATGCTACCGCTATAGTTAATCAATCTGACTCACTGAGGAGGAGGAAGAGGAGGAGGAAGAGGAGGATAGAGGAGGAGAAGGAGGTGATGTGGAGGAAAGAGGAGGAGAAGGAGGAGGATAGAGGATGAGGGGAGGAGGAGGAGGAGGAGGAGGATGAGGAGGAAAGAGGAGGAGGAGGATAGAGGACGAGGGGAGGATGAAGAGGAAAGAGGAGGGGAGGAGAGGATGAGGAGGGGAGGATGAGGAGGAAAGAGGAGGGGATGAGAGGATGAGGAGGGGAGGATGAGGAGGAAAGAGGAGGAAAGAGGAGGTGTAATGGTGTGCAATCTTGTTGTATGTAGATCCCAGGCTAGGTGTAATGGTATGCCATCTTGTTGTGTGAAGATCCCAGGCTAGGTGTAATGGTATGCCATCTTGTTGTATGTAGATCCCAGGCTAGGTGTAATGGTGTGCAATCTTGTTGTATGTAGATCCCAGGCTAGGTGTAATGGTATGCCATCTTGTGTGTAGACCTCAGGCTAGGTGTAATGGTATGCCATCTTGTTGTGTGAAGATCCCAGGCTAGGTGTAATGGTATGCCATCTTGTTGTATGTAGATCCCAGGCTAGGTGTAATGGTGTGCCATCTTGTTGTATGTAGATCCCAGGCTAGGTGTAATGGTATGCCATCTTGTTGTATGTAGATCCCAGGCTAGGTGTAATGGTGTGTCATCTTGTTGTATGTAGATCCCAGGCTAGGTGTAATGGTGTGCCATCTTGTTGTATGTAGATCCCAGGCTAGGTGTTCAAATGGGGGTACTCCAGAAACGAACAGATAATGTAAATCAGATCAAACTGTATCTTGACCTTGAAATGCTATATTTGCCTTCCAGATGCTCACACAGCAGTAACGTGGAGAAAAAAAATCCACTGAATCAGACCATTTAAAAACCTTTTAAGGATCGGACCTTTTTTTTCAAATTTCTCCTAAAATGACATACCCAAATCTAACTGCCTGCAGCTCAGGACCTGAATCACGCATATGCATATTATTTATACCATTTGAAAGGAAACACTTCGAAGTTTGTGGAAATGTGAAATTAATGTAGGAGAATATAATACATTAGATCTCATAATAGATAATACAAACAAAAAAATATGCGTTTTTTTCTTCTTCCCCCCCAATCATCTTTGAAATGCAAGAGAAATGCCATAATGTACTTTTCCAGGTTAGGTGCAATTTAGATTTTGGCCACAAGATGGCAGCAGTGTATTTGAAACTTTTAGATTGATCCAATGAACCATTGCATTTCTGTTCAAAATGTTGTATCAAGTCTGCCCAAATGTACCTAATTGGTTAATTTATACATTTTCAAGTATATAACTATGCAATCTCATCAAACAATAACATAATTTAGTCTTTCTGCCCTTATCAGGTATGTCTATGTCCTGGGAAATGTTCTTGTTACTTACAACCTCATGCTAATCATATTAGCCTACGTTAGCTCAACCATCCAGCGGGGGGACACTGATCCCGTAGAGGTTTAACTAACTCATTTGGTCTGAGGCAGACTAGGGATGGCAGAAATAGAGGGAGAGCTAGACAAAGAGAGAGGGAGAGAGAGAGGGGGGGAGTTAGACAAAGAGAGAGAGATACAAAGAGAGGGAGAGAGAGAGAGAGAGAGAGAGAGAGAGAGAGATACAAAGAGAGGGAGAGAGAGAGAGGGAGAGTTAGACAAAGAGAGAGAGAGACAAATAAAGAGAGAGAGAGACAAAGAGAGAGAGATAGAGAGAGAGAGATACAAAGAGAGGGAGAGAGAGAGAAAGAGAGAGAGAGACAAAGAGAGAGAGAGACAAAGAGAGAGAGATAGAGACAGAAAGAGAGAGAGAGAAACAAAGAGAGAAAGAGATAAAGAGATAGACAGAGAGAGAGAGAGAGAGAGAGAGAGAGAGAGAGAGAGAGAGAGAGAGAGAGAGAGAGTGAAACAGAGAGAGAGAGAGAGTGAAACAGAGAGAGAGAGAGAGTGAAACAGAGAGAGAGAGAGAGTGAAACAGAGAGAGAGAGAGAGTGAAACAGAGAGAGAGAGAGAAACAGAGAGAGAGAAAGAGAGTGAAACAGAGAGAGAGAAAGAGAGAGAGACAAAGAGAGACAAAGAGAGACAAAGAGAGATAAAGAGAGATAGAGAGAGATAGAGAGAGATAGAGAGAGAGACAAAGGGAGAGAGAGAGAGAGAGAGAGAGAGAGAGAGAGAGAGAGAGAGAGAGAGAGAGAAAGAGAGAGAGAGAGAGACAAAGGGAGAGAGAGAGAGTTGTTGTGACACCAGCTGATTGTTCTCCTGTCCACTCCTCTAGATTGATGGGCTGATTCCTTTAGAGCCTTGTGTTATCCCTAGACACACACAACCCTGAGAGGGTGGTCAGCCCTGCACCATGACGATACCAGGGAGACGTGAGGTCTGTTTCCCCCTGAGAGGGTGGTCAGCCCTGCACCATGACGATACCAGGGAGACGCGAGATCTGTTTCCCCTGAGAGGGTGGTCAGCCCTGCGCCATGACGATACCAGGGAGACGTGAGGTCTGTTTCCCCTGAGAGGGTGGTCAGCCCTGCACCATGACGATACCAGGGAGACGTGAGGTCTGTTTCCCCTGAGAGGGTGGTCAGCCCTGCACCATGACGATACCAGGGAGACGTGAGGTCTGTTTCCTCTGAGAGGGTGGTCAGCCCTGCACCATGACGATACCAGGGAGACGTGAGGTCTGTTTCCCCCTGAGAGGGTGGTCAGCCCTGCACCATGACGATACCAGGTAGACGTGAGGTCTGTTTCCCCTGAGAGGGTGGTCAGCCCTGCACCATGACGATACCAGGGAGACGTGAGGTCTTTTTCCCCCTGAGAGGGTGGTCAGCCCTGCACCATGACGATACCAGGGAGACGTGAGGTCTGTTTCCCCTGAGAGGGTGGTCAGCCCTGCACCATGACGATACCAGGGAGACGTGAGATCTGTTTCCCCCTGAGAGGGTGGTCAGCCCTGCACCATGACGATACCAGGGAGACGTGAGGTCTGTTTCCCCTGAGAGGGTGGTCAGCCCTGCACCATGACGATACCAGGGAGACGTGAGGTCTGTTTCCCCCTGAGAGGGTGGTCAGCCCTGCACCATGACGATACCAGGGAGACGTGAGGTCTGTTCCCCCCTGAGAGGGTGGTCAGCCCTGCGCCATGACGATACCAGGGAGACGTGAGGTCTGTTCCCCCCTGAGAGGGTGGTCAGCCAAGCACCATGACGATACCAGGGAGACGTGAGGTCTGTTCCCCCCTGAGAGGGTGGTCAGCCCTGCACCATGACGATACCATGGAGACGTGAGGTCTGTTCCCCCCTGAGAGGGTGGTCAGCCCTGCACCATGACGATACCAGGGAGACGTGAGGTCTGTTCCCCCCTGAGAGGGTGGTCAGCCCTGCACCATGACGATACCAGGGAGACGTGAGGTCTGTTTCCCCTGAGAGGGTGGTCAGCCCTGCGCCATGACGATACCAGGGAGACGTGAGGTCTGTTCCCCCCTGAGAGGGTGGTCAGCCCTGCGCCATGACGATACCAGGGAGACGTGAGATCTGTTTTCCCTGAGAGGGTGGTCAGCCCTGCACCATGACGATACCAGGGAGACGTGAGGTCTGTTCCCCCCTGAGAGGGTGGTCAGCCCTGCACCATGACGATACCAGGGAGACGTGAGGTCTGTTTCCCCCTGAGAGGGTGGTCAGCCCTGCACCATGACGATACCAGGGAGACGTGAGGTCTGTTTCCCCTGAGAGGGTGGTCAGCCCTGCACCATGACGATACCAGGGAGACGTGAGGTCTGTTTCCCCTGAGAGGGTGGTCAGCCCTGCGCCATGACGATACCAGGGAGACGTGAGATCTGTTTTCCCTGAGAGGGTGGTCAGCCCTGCACCATGATGATACCAGGGAGACGTGAGGTCTGTTCCCCCCTGAGAGGGTGGTCAGCCCTGCACCATGACGATACCAGGGAGACGTGAGGTCTGTTTCCCCCTGAGAGGGTGGTCAGCCCTGCACCATGACGATACCAGGGAGACGTGAGGTCTGTTTCCCCTGAGAGGGTGGTCAGCCCTGCACCATGACGATACCAGGGAGACGTGAGGTCTGTTTCCCCTGAGAGGGTGGTCAGCCCTGCGCCATGACGATACCAGGGAGACGTGAGATCTGTTTTCCCTGAGAGGGTGGTCAGCCCTGCACCATGACGATACCAGGGAGACGTGAGGTCTGTTCCCCCCTGAGAGGGTGGTCAGCCATGCACCATGACGATACCAGGGAGACGTGAGGTCTGTTCCCCCCTGAGAGGGTGGTCAGCCATGCACCATGACGATACCAGGGAATCGTGAGGTCTGTTTCCCCTGAGAGGGTAGTCAGCCCTGTACCATGACGATACCAGGGAGACGTGAGGTCTGTTTCCCCTGAGAGGGTGGTCAGCCCTGCGCCATGACGATACCAGGGAGACGTGAGATCTGTTTTCCCTGAGAGGGTGGTCAGCCCTGCACCATGACGATACCAGGGAGACGTGAGGTCTGTTTCCCCTGAGAGGGTGGTCAGCCATGCACCATGACGATACCAAGGAGACGTGAGGTCTGTTTCCCCCTGAGAGGGTGGTCAGACCTGCACCATGACGATACCAGGGAGACGTGAAGTCTGTTTCCCCTGAGAGGGTGGTCAGCCCTGCACCATGACGATACCAGGGAGACGTGAGGTCTGTTTCCCCTGAGAGGGTGGTCAGCCCTGCGCCATGACGATACCAGGGAGACGTGAGATCTGTTTTCCCTGAGAGGGTTGTCAGCCCTGCACCATGACGATACCAGGGAGACGTGAGGTCTGTTTCCCCTGAGAGGGTGGTCAGCCCTGCACCATGACGATACCAGGGAGACGTGAGGTCTGTTTCCCCCTGAGAGGGTGGTCAGCCCTGCACCATGACGATACCAGGGAGACGTGAGGTCTGTTTTCAAGGTGACAGACAGGTGTGATGGAGGTAGTGTTAGCATAGTGTTGATGCTACAGGCGTTTATAATGACTGATGTTTCATTACGACACACACAATTGCAAAGCTAACGCCTTGCACATAAGCAATTACACATGCCGTCCCCCACAGACACAAGTACGCACGCTCACACACGCACGCACGCACGCACGCACGCACGCACGCACGCAGACAGACAGACAGACAGACAGACAGACAGACAGACAGACAGACAGACAGACAGACAGACAGACAGACAGACAGACAGACAGACAGACAGACAGACAGACAGACAGACAGACAGACAGACAGACAGACAGACAGACAGACAGACAGACAGACAGACAGAAAGGCTGATACACTGACAGACAAAGCCGCTTTGGCTCTTCTAGTCGTTAGCATGTGGTCTGCTCTGCTCACTCTGTCTGAGTGTGTAAATGAAGAGATAGCTTCGCTAGTCGTTAGCATGTGGTCTGCTCTGCTCACTCTGTCTGAGTGTGTAAATGAGGAGATAGCTTTGTTAGTCGTTAGCATGTGGTCTGCTCTGCTCACTCTGTCTGAGTGTGTAAATGAAGAGATAGCTTCGCTAGTCGTTAGCATGTGGTCTGCTCTATTCACTCTGTCTGAGTGTGTAAATGAGGAGATAGCTTTATTAGTCGTTATCATGTGGTCTGCTCTGCTCACTCTGTCTGAGTGTGTAAATGAAGAGATAGCTTCGCTAGTCGTTGGCATGTGGTCTGCTCTGCTCACTCTGTCTGAGTGTGTAAATGAAGAGATAGCTTCGCTAGTCGTTGGCATGTGGTCTGCTCTGCTCACTCTGTCTGAGTGTGTAAATGAAGAGATAGCTTCGCTAGTCGTTGGCATGTGGTCTGCTCTGCTCACTCTGTCTGAGTGTGTAAATGAAGAGATAGCTTCGCTAGTCGTTGGCATGTGGTCTGCTCTGCTCACTCTGTCTGAGTGTGTAAATGAAGAGATAGCTTCGCTAGTCGTTGGCATGTGGTCTGCTCTGCTCACTCGTTATCGTAAGTGCAAATTGATGCTCTGTAGTGGTCATGAAGACATAATTATCATTACAGTCAATGGGTACAGTAGGTGAACACATTATCATTACAGTCAATGGGTACAGAAGGTGAACACATTATCATTACAGTCAATGGGTACAGAAGGTGAACACATTATCATTACAGTCAATGGGTACAGAAGGTGAACACATTATCATTACAGTCAATGGGTACAGGAGGTGAACACATTATCATTACAGTCAATGGGTACAGGAGGTGAACACATTATCATTACAGTCAATGGGTACAGAAGGTGAACACATTATCATTACAGTCAATGGGTACAGGAGGTGAACACATTATCATTACAGTCAATGGGTACAGAAGGTGAACACATTATCATTACAGTCAATGGGTACAGAAGGTGAAAACATTATCATTACAGTCAGGACATAGTTACATCATCAGGGTGTCCACTACAGAGGACATAGTTACATCATCAGGGTGTCCACTACAGAGGACATAGTTACATCATCAGGGTGTCCACTACAGAGGACATAGTTACATCATCAGGGTGTCCACTACAGAGGACATAGTTACATCATCAGGGTGTCCACTACAGAGGACATAGTTACATCATCAGGGTGTCCACTACAGAGGACATAGTTACATCATCAAGGTGTCCACTACAGATGACATAGTTACATCATCAGGGTGTCCACTACAGAGGACATAGTTACATCATCAGGGTGTCCACTACAGAGGACATAGTTACATCATCAGGGTGTCCACTACAGAGGACATAGTTACATCATCAGGGTGTCCACTACAGAGGACATAGTTACATCATCAGGGTGTCCACTACAGAGGACATAGTTACATCATCAGGGTGTCCACTACAGAGGACATAGTTACATCATCAGGGTGTCCACTACAGAGGACATAGTTACATCATCAGGGTGTCCACTACAGAGGACATAGTTACATCATCAGGGTGTCCACTACAGAGGACATAGTTACATCATCAGGGTGTCCACTACAGAGGACATAGTTACATCATCAGGGTGTCCACTACAGAGGACATAGTTACATCATCAGGGTGTCCACTACTGAGGACATAGTTACATCATCAGGGTGTCCACTACAGAGGACATAGTTACATCATCAGGGTGTCCACTACAGAGGACATAGTTACATCATCAGGGTGTCCACTACAGAGGACATAGTTACATCATCAGGGTGTCCACTACAGAGGACATAGTTACATCATCAGGGTGTCCACTACAGAGGACATAGTTACATCATCAGGGTGTCCACTACAGAGGACATTTCTTCATAAGCTCTAATTTAGCTCCTATTTCATGTGAAATACACAACTCATTTGACTATTTACTATTTCTAAGATATTCACTTACTAGAAACTATTTGAATTTCAAACTCACAACAAAATCTAATAAATTACACAAACTATTTTTCAAACTTCTATAAAATGTGCTAATTTTGAAGGTAGCCATTTTGTTATGAAACAGGAAGATAAAGTTGTGAAGGTCACACCCCCCAACACATGATATCATTGGAAAGCACAGAATGTCCTCTCAACGGTACAAGTTAATGGCTTGTATTAGTGGCTTGTATTACCTCAGAGATAAGGACCAAGAACTGATGTCCACTAGAGAGGACAACAATGAACTGCTAACTTACAGGAGGTTATATTGAATTGCTGGGTTACAGGAGGTTGTCATGAACTGCTGGGTTACAGGAGGTTGTCATGAACTGCTAGATTACAGGAGGTTGTAATGAACTGCTGGGTTACAGGAGGTTGTAATGAACTGCTAGATTACAGGAGGTTGTAATGAGCTGCTGGGTTACAGGAGGTTGTAATGAACTGCTGGGTTACAGGAGGTTATAATGAACTGCTGGGTTACAGGAGGTTGTAATGAACTGCTGGGTTACAGGAGGTTGTAATGAACTGCTGGGTTACAGGAGGTTATAATGAACTGCTGGGTTACAGGAGGTTATAATGAACTGCTGGGTTACAGGAGGTTATAATGAACTGCTGGGTTACAGGAGGTTTTAATGAACTGCTGGGTTACAGGAGGTTGTAATGAACTACTGGGTTACAGGAGGTTGTAATGAGCTGCTGGGTTACAGGAGGTTGTAATGAACTGCTGGGTTACAGGAGGTTTTAATGAACTGCTGGGTTACAGGAGGTTATATTGAACTGCTGGGTTACAGGAGGTTATAATGAGCTGCTGGGTTACAGGAGGTTATAGTGAACTGCTGGGTTACAGGAGGATGTAATGAACTGCTGGGTTACAGGAGGTTTTAATGAACTGCTGGGTTACAGGAGGTTGTAATGAACTACTGGGTTACAGGAGGTTGTAATGAGCTGCTGGGTTACAGGAGGATGTAATGAGCTGCTGGGTTACAGGAGGATGTAATGAGCTGCTGGGTTACAGAAGGTTATAATGAACTGCTGGGTTACAGGAGGTTTTAATGAACTGCTGGGTTACAGGAGGTTGTAATGAACTACTGGGTTACAGGAGGTTGTAATGAGCTGCTGGGTTACAGGAGGATGTAATGAGCTGCTGGGTTACAGGAGGTTATAATGAGCTGCTGGGTTACAGGAGGTTGTAATGAACTGCTGGGTTACAGGAGGTTATAATGAGCTGCTGGGTTACAGGAGGTTATAATGAGCTGCTGGGTTACAGGAGGTTATATTGAATTGCTGGGTTACAGGAGGTTATAATGAACTGCTGGGTTACAGGAGGTTATAATGAACTGCTGGGTTACAGGAGGTTATATTGAACTGCTGCGTTACAGGAGGTTATATTGAACTGCTTTGAACAGGGCCCACAGAGCTTTGGTAAAATAATGCACATTATAGGGAATAGGGCTCTGGTCTAAAGTAGTGCACTACGTAGGGAATAGGGTTCCATAGGGCTCTGGTCTAAAGTAGTGCACTATATAGGGTATATGGTTCCATTTGGAACATAATCTATGGCTACCTAGCTGAATGACCTACTAATGTTTTCCCCAATGCTAACACCATTACAGAGTCCTGACAGTCACCTCATCACAGCAGAATCATTACCCAATACTGACAGTCACCTCATCACAGCAGTACTATTGCAGAGTCCTGACAGTCACCTCATCAGAGCAGTACCATTACCAAATACTGACAGTCACCTCATCACATTAGTACCATTACCCAGTCCTGACAGTCACCTCATCACAGCAGTAACCATTTCCCAGTCCTGACAGTCACTTCATCACAGCAGCATTCATGAAATTATTGTTCAAAACCCGAGGGGATAAATGGTATTCTAAAGAACCCTGCCTGCTACCAGGAGAAGACAAGTTCTTCCTGGTCAGGGCCATATCTATCTCCCTCTGGAACAAGGTGGCCTTGCTGTCTTATACATGCTAATATCACTTCAGTTCACCATCAGATTGGCTGGAGTCACCCTCAGATTGGCTGGAGTCACCATATAGGTCGATATAGGCCAGGGAATAGGCCCTGGTAAAAAGTAGTGCACGATATAGGCCAGGGAATAGGCCCTGGTAAAAAGTAGTGCACGATATAGGCCAGGGAATAGGCCCTGGTAAAAAGTAGTGCACGATATAGGCCAGGGAATAGGCCCTGGTAAAAAGTAGTGCACGATATAGGCCAGGGGTAGGCCCTGGTAAAAAGTAGTGCACGATATAGGCCAGGGAATAGGCCCTGGTAAAAAGTAGTGCACGATATAGGCCAGGGAATAGGCCCTGGTAAAAAGTAGTGCACGATATAGGCCAGGGAATAGGCCCTGGTAAAAAGTAGTGCACGATATAGGCCAGGGAATAGGCCCTGGTAAAAAGTAGTGCACGATATAGGCCAGGGAATAGGCCCTGGTAAAAAGTAGTGCACGATATAGGCCAGGGAATAGGCCCTGGTAAAAAGTAGTGCACGATATAGGCCAGGGAATAGGCCCTGGTAAAAAGTAGTGCACGATATAGGCCAGGGAATAGGCCCTGGTAAAAAGTAGTGCACGATATAGGCCAGGGAATAGGCCCTGGTAAAAAGTAGTGCAAGATAAAGCCAGGGAATAGGCCCTGGTAAAAAGTAGTGCACGATATAGGCCAGGGAATAGGCCCAGGTAAAAAGTAGTGCACGATATAGGCCAGGGAATAGGCCTTGGTAAAAAGTAGTGCACGATATAGGCCAGGGAATAGGCCCTGGTAAAAAGTAGTGCACGATATAGGCCAGGGAATAGGCCCTGGTAAAAAGTAGTGCACGATATAGGCCAGGGAATAGGCCCTGGTAAAAAGGTAGTGCACGATATAGGCCAGGGAATAGGCCCTGGTAAAAAGTAGTGCACAATATAGGCCAGGGAATAGGCCCTGGTAAAAAGGTAGTGCACGATATAGGCCAGGGAATAGACCCTGGTAAAAAGTAGTGCACGATATAGGCCAGGGAATAGGCCCTGGTAAAAAGTAGTGCACGATATAGGCCAGGGAATAGGCCCTGGTAAAAAGTAGTGCACGATATAGGCCAGGGAATAGGCCCTGGTAAAAAGTAGTGCACGATATAGGCCAGGGAATAGGCCCTGGTAAAAAGTAGTGCACGATATAGGCCAGGGAATAGGCCCTGGTAAAAAGTAGTGCACGATATAGGCCAGGGAATAGGCCCTGGTAAAAAGTAGTGCACGATATAGGCCAGGGAATAGGCCCTGGTAAAAAGTAGTGCACGATATAGGCCAGGGAATAGGCCCTGGTAAAAAGTAGTGCACGATATAGGCCAGGGAATAGGCCCTGGTAAAAAGTAGTGCACGATATAGGCCAGGGAATAGGCCCTGGTAAAAAGTAGTGCACGATATAGGCCAGGGAATAGGCCTTGGTAAAAAGTAGTGCACGATATAGGCCAGGGAATAGGCCCTGGTAAAAAGTAGTGCACGATATAGGCCAGGGAATAGGCCCTGGTAAAAAGTAGTGCACGATATAGGCCAGGGAATAGGCCCTGGTAAAAAGTAATGCACGATATAGGCCAGGGAATAGGCCCTGGTAAAAAGTAGTGCACGATATAGGCCAGGGAATAGGCCCTGGTAAAATGTAGTGCACGATATAGGCCAGGGAATAGGCCCTGGTAAAAAAGTAGTGCACGATATAGGCCAGGGAATAGGCCATGGTAAAAAGTAGTGCACGATATAGACCAGGGAATAGATCCTGGTAAAAAGTAGTGCACGATATAGGCCAGGGAATAGGCCCTGGTAAAAAGTAGTGCACGATATAGGCCAGGGAATAGGCCCTGGTAAAAAGTAGTGCACGATATAGGCCAGGGAATAGGCCTTGGTAAAAAGTAGTGCACGATATAGGCCAGGGAATAGGCCCTGGTAAAAAGTAGTGCACGATATAGGCCAGGGAATAGGCCCTGGTAAAAAGTAGTGCACGATATAGGCCAGGGAATAGGCCCTGGTAAAAAGTTGTGCACGATGTAGGCCAGGGAATAGGCCCTGGTAAAAAGTAGTGCACGATATAGGCCAGGGAATAGGCCCTGGTAAAAAGTAGTGCACGATATAGGCCAGGGAATAGGCCCTGGTAAAAAGTAGTGCTCAATATAGGGAATAGGCCCTGGTAAAAAGTAGTGCACGATATAGGCCAGGGTATAGGCTCTGGTAAAAAGTAGTGCACGATATAGGCCAGGGAATAGGGTGCCTTATGCATCCAGTGTGCGAGGCTTTAGAGGAAGGGGTCTGGTAATTTAGATCAGAGCCCTATGGAACCCTATTCCCTATGTAGTGCACTACTTTAGACCAGAGCACTATGGAACCCTATTAGGAAGGGGTCTTCCCCTAGGAAGGGGTCTGGTAATCCTGAACTAAGTGGCTGCCAGGTTATTATGACAGAGGAGAAGAGGTTCAAAGAGCCACTCAGAGTCCTTCAGGGATACTTTAACTGACAGCAACAGAACAGAGCAGGCTACTGCATACACACACACACACACACACACACACACACACACACACACACACACACACACACACACACACACACACACACACACACACACACACACACACACACACACACACACACACACACACACACACACACACACACACACACACACACACCAAGAGGCAGCCAGTTCCCTCCCTCCCGCAGGCTCTTTGCCTATTCCCCTGGGGTCTCCTGATCCTACTGGCAGGGGCTCATATATCACAAACCTATTAGTCCCTTTAACCCTGGCCGTTAACTATTGACATGCCCCTTTCCTGCAGTCAAATGACTAGATCACCCTCTACTGGCCTCATGGGTACAACATTATGGATAAACTGGATAAACTGGACTGGATAATCCAGTGTGACTGGATAAACTGGATGCAGTTTATCACAGTGCCACCCGTTTTGTCCCCAAAGCCCCATATACTACCCACCACTGCGACCTGTATGCCCTAGTCGGCTGGCCCTCGCTACATGTTCGTCGTCAGACCCACTGGCTCCAGGTCATCTACAAGTCTCTGCTAGGTAAAGTGCCGCCTTATCTCAGTTCACTGGTCACGATGGCTACACCCACCCGTAGCACGCGCTCCAGCAGGTGTATCTCACTGATCATCCCTAAAGCCAAAACCTCATTTGGACGCCTTTCCTTCCAGTTCTCTGCTGCCTGCGACTGGAACGAATTGCAAAAATCTCTGAAGTTGGAGACTTTCATTTCCCTCAACAACTTTAAACATCTGCTATCTGAGCAGCTAACCGATCGCTGCAGCTGTACATAGTCCATCGGTATATAGCCCACCCAATCTACCTACCTCACCCCCCCCATACTGCTTTTATTTATTTACTTTTCTGCTCTTTTGCACACCAGTATCTCTACTTGCACATGATCATCTGATGATTTATCACTCCAGTGTTGATCTGCTAAATTGTAATTATTCGATTTATTGCCTACCTCCTCATGCCTTTTGCACACATTGTATATAGATTCTCTTTTTTTTCTACCATGTTATTGACTTGTTTATTGTTTACTCCATGTGTAACTCTGTGTTGTTGTCTGTTCACACTGCTATGCTTTATCTTGGCCAGGTCGCAGTTGCAAATGAGAACTTGTTCTCAACTAGCCTACCTGGTTAAATAAAAATTATTATCATTAATCAACATTATTTAAAAGAATAAGCCGGAAATCCAGTGTTTTTATGTCAAACGGTTTTGTTATTTCAGTCTTCTGTGATGTACATAAAGTGTAATATTGGGATGCAAACTCTAAATGTAATACATTTCAACTCTGTATCTGACATGGTACAGGTGTCTTCTTTATTTTAAGCCCATAACCATGTGTGTGAGGAGGATACCTCTGTTTCAAAGTAGATTTGTTTAAGACTACCAAGAATAACTGTGTGTGACCCTGATTTAGTTAGTAACACAGAAGGCTGATCACTGTGGGACCCTGATTTAGTTAGTAACACAGAAGGCTAATCTCTGTGTGACCCTGATTTAGTTAGTAACACAGTACCCTGATCACTGTGGGACCCTGATTTAGTTAGTAACACAGAAGGCTGATCACTGTTTGACCCTGATTTAGTTAGTAACACAGAAGGCTGATCACTGTGTGACCCTGATTTAGTTAGTAACACAGAAGGCTGATCCCTGTGTGATCCTGATTTAGTTAGTAACACAGAAGGCTGATCTCTGTGTGACCCTGATTTAGTTAGTAACACAGAAGGCTGATCACTGTGTGACCCTGATTTAGTTAGTAACACAGAAGGCTGATCACTGTGTGACCCTGATTTAGTTAGTAATACAGAAGGCTGATCACTGTGTGACCCTGATTTAGTTAGTAACACAGAAGGCTGATCACTGTGGGACCCTGATTTAGTTAGTAACACAGAAGGCTGATCACTGTGGGACCCTGATTTAGTTAGTAACACAGAAGGCAGATCACTGTGTGACCCTGATTTAGTTAGTAACACAGAAGGCTGATCACTGTGAGACCCTGATTTAGTTAGTAACACAGAAGGCTGATCACTGTGTGATCCTGATTTAGTTAGTAACACAGAATGCTGATCACTGTGGGACTCTGATTTAGTTAGTAACACAGTACCTTGATCTCTGTGTGACCCTGATTTAGTTAGTAACACAGAAGACTGATCACTGTGGGACCCTGATTTAGTTAGTAACACAGTAACCAGATCTCTGTGTGACCCTGATTTAGTTAGTAACACAGAAGGCTGATCACTGTGGGACCCTGATTTAGTTAGTAACACAGAAGGCTGATCACTGTGTGACCCTGATTTAGTTAGTAACACAGAAGGCTGATCACTGTGTGACCCTGATTTAGTTAGTAACACAGAAGGCTGATCACTGTGGGACCCTGATTTAGTTAGTAACACAGAAGGCTGATCACTGTGTGACCCTGATTTAGTTAGTAACACAGAAGGCTGATCACTGTGGGACTCTGATTTAGTTAGTAACACAGACGGCTGATCACTGTGTGACCCTGATTTAGTTAGTAACACAGAAGGCTGATCACTGTGTGAGCCTGATTTAGTTAGTAACACAGAAGGCTGATCACTGTGTGACCCTGATTTAGTTAGTAACACAGAAGGCTGATCACTGTGTGACCCTGATTTAGTTAGTAACACAGAAGGCTGATCACTGTGGGACCCTGATTTAGTTAGTAACACAGAGGCTGATTTCTGTGTGACCCAGATTTAGTTAGTAACACAGACGGCTGATCTCTGTGGGACCCTGATTTAGTTAGTAACACAGAAGGCTGATCACTGTGTGACCCTGATTTAGTTAGTAACACAGAAGGCTGGTCACTGTGTGAGCCTGATTTAGTTAGTAACACAGAAGGCTGATCACTGTGTGACCCTGATTTAGTTAGTAACACAGAAGGCTGATCACTGTGTGACTCTGATTTAGTTAGTAACACAGAAGGCTGATCACTGTGGGACCCTGATTTAGTTAGTAACACAGAAGGCTGATTACTGTGTGACCCTGATTTAGTTAGTAACACAGAAGGCTGATCTCTGTGTGACCCTGATTTAGTTAGTAACACAGAAGGCTGATCACTGTGTGACCCTGATTTAGTTAGTAACACAGAAGGCTGATCACTGTGTGAGCCTGATTTAGTTAGTAACACAGAAGGCTGATCACTGTGTGACCCTGATTTAGTTAGTAACACAGAAGGCTGATCACTGTGTGACCCTGATTTAGTTAGTAACACAGAAGGCTGATCTCTGTGTGACCCTGATTTAGTTAGTAACACAGTACCCTGATCTCTGTGTGACCCTGATTTAGTTAGTAACACAGTACCTTGATCTCTGTGTGACCCTGATTTAGTTAGTAACACAGAAGACTGATCACTGTGGGACCCTGATTTAGTTAGTAACACAGTAACCAGATCTCTGTGTGACCCTGATTTAGTTAGTAACACAGAAGGCTGATCACTGTGGGACCCTGATTTAGTTAGTAACACAGAAGGCTGATCACTGTGTGACCCTGATTTAGTTAGTAACACAGAAGGCTGATCACTGTGTGACCCTGATTTAGTTAGTAACACAGAAGGCTGATCACTGTGGGACCCTGATTTAGTTAGTAACACAGAAGGCTGATCACTGTGTGACCCTGATTTAGTTAGTAACACAGAAGGCTGATCACTGTGGGACTCTGATTTAGTTAGTAACACAGAAGGCTGATCACTGTGTGACCCTGATTTAGTTAGTAACACAGAAGGCTGATCACTGTGTGAGCCTGATTTAGTTAGTAACACAGAAGGCTGATCACTGTGTGACCCTGATTTAGTTAGTAACACAGAAGGCTGATCACTGTGTGACCCTGATTTAGTTAGTAACACAGAAGGCTGATCACTGTGGGACCCTGATTTAGTTAGTAACACAGAGGCTGATTTCTGTGTGACCCTGATTTAGTTAGTAACACAGACGGCTGGTCTCTGTGGGACCCTGATTTAGTTAGTAACACAGAAGGCTGATCACTGTGTGACCCTGATTTAGTTAGTAACACAGAAGGCTGGTCACTGTGTGAGCCTGATTTAGTTAGTAACACAGAAGGCTGATCACTGTGTGACCCTGATTTAGTTAGTAACACAGAAGGCTGATCACTGTGTGACTCTGATTTAGTTAGTAACACAGAAGGCTGATCACTGTGGGACCCTGATTTAGTTAGTAACACAGAAGGCTGATTACTGTGTGACCCTGATTTAGTTAGTAACACAGAAGGCTGATCTCTGTGTGACCCTGATTTAGTTAGTAACACAGAAGGCTGATCACTGTGTGACCCTGATTTAGTTAGTAACACAGAAGGCTGATCACTGTGTGAGCCTGATTTAGTTAGTAACACAGAAGGCTGATCACTGTGTGACCCTGATTTAGTTAGTAACACAGAAGGCTGATCACTGTGTGACCCTGATTTAGTTAGTAACACAGAAGGCTGATCACTGGTAACATCCTGTGTTGGAGGTCTCAGGCGATGCATGGCTCTCTGTCCTAATTTAATAGATTAGTGTCTCTCATCACAACATTAACATGTTCATGGAAATCTCTGATTTATTCTATCTACTCAAATTATTAATAACATTAATGGCCAGTGATGAACCTAATTATCTATCTCTGCCCTACAGCTGTATTACATACAGGTAGCTGGTTCGGTAGGTAGATTTCCCTAGGACGTTCTGTCTGAGCAGGTGACGAAATGGACAGAGTTTTATCTATCTGGATCCCCTAACCCATTTCAGATCACTAACGGCATGAATGGCCAATGAAGTCGTAATTATCCTTCCACCCCCCCACAGCTGTTTAACCATCCCTAGACAGATAGCTAGTTAGGTCGGTAGATATATAGACATCCCTTGGTTGGCTGCCATTACGCAATAACGGCAGCTTAAATGAAATGCTCGATCCTGTACATTTCGTAATACACTCACCGTAGCAGCTAGCCTAGCTGCCACTGATACAGTAGCTGCTTAGCATAGCATGTTGGTTGTTGATTCATGTGTGTTCTAGTTTTGATGGCTGTGGCATTTCTATTGTGATTATACACTAATGGTTCTTGTGTTATTCTAATGTAGGGAAGATACAGAGACCTCTGGCTCTGAGCGAGACAGTGAGCCAGAGCTGCTAGGAGATGTCATCTAGCCCCTCTCAACTGCATCAAGCACCAGACGTGCTTTTCCAAAAGGACACAATGGTAGGCCAGGCCTATACTTTAAACTACACATTTTAGTTAGCAGCTGTTAGTATATAATCTCGTGGATCCCTTAATTATGCATTTCCATGGAGATATGACACATTATTTAACGTGTATTTCAGACATGTCAAGATCCAGAGAAGAGGGTCCTGTACAGCCGTGTTTGAAAACATTTCCCAGAACACAGCATGGTACTAGGGAAATGGGCTTTCAACAGCTCCTGGTATAAAGGACAATTCATGGCTTGAATATTCTGAAAGTCAAGATTCAACTTATTGTTTCGCCTGTAGGCATTTTTCTCTGCCCAATACAGCTGAATCTGCCTTCACAACACAGTCAGGTTCTTGTAACTGGAAAAAGGTGCTGTTTTAAAGATTCTAGGTTTAATCTCCATTCGAAGGAAGAGCATCATATCAATGCTATGTATGCTTGGAATCGGCATAAAAGGGCTGTTGACAGCAACTCATCCATGTTAGATGTCATAAATGAGGACCGGAAAAAGAAAGTGGAGGAAAACTGTACTTACATTAAAACAATTGCAGATGTGCTCCTATTAACTGCCACTCAAAATATAACGCAGAGGAGGTCATCGAGAGTCTGATGACTCTCACAACAAGGGTAATGTTTCGATCATCTTAGAAGAAATAGCAAAGCATGACCCTCTCATAGAGAAAAGGGATGAATGCATGTGGCCATGCTAAGTACACAAGCCACCAAATCCAGAAGGAAGTTGTTGAGGACTGAGCTGAGATGGTACAAAGTTAACTAATAAGAGAAGTAAAAGAAAGTGAAAATAAAGTTTTTTGTGTCATTTCAGATGAAACCAAAGATTTAAAGAGAAAAATAACAAATGTCTTTAGTTGTGAGGTACTATTACAACGAGGTACTATTTAAAAACTAAAGCTTTTTCAGCTGAAAGTTTAGATGCAGCAGGTTTCACAAAAATGATAATCGATTGCTTTGAAAAACATGGTCTGGACTACAGAAATAATCTTGTGTGGCAAGGCTATGACGGTGCATCCGTCATGAGCGGAAAGCATTCTGGTGTGTCTGCACGGATTAAAAACAGTCTGTCACGTTCCTGACCTTATTTCCTTTGTTCAGTATTGTTCAGTTGGTCAGGACGTGAGCTGGGTGGGCATTCTATGTTATGTGTTTCTATGTTTAGGTTCATTGTATTAGCCTGATATGGTTCTCAATTAGGGGCAGGTGTTTTACGTTTCCTCTGATTGAGAACCATATTAAGGTAGGCTGTTCTCACTGTTTGTTTGTGGGTGATTGTTGCTGTGTCTGTGTTTGTTTCACCACACGGTACTGTTTCGTTCGTTTGTCCCTACCTGTTCGTGCGTTCATGTTTTATGTTCTCAAGTTCAGGTCTGTTCACGTCGTTTTGTTATTTTGTATTTTGTCAGTGTTCTGTTTAGTTGGATAAATCATTAAAATTCAACATCATGAACATTCACCACGCTGCGCCTTGGTCCTCCTCTCTTCCACATAAAGACGAGCGTTACACAGTCCAAGATTTGCATTTTATTAAATTTTTTTTTTTAAAGAAATCCACCTTTATTTAACCAGGTAAACTAGTTGAGAACATGTTCTCATTTACAACTGCGACCTGGCCAAGATAAAGCAAAGCGGTGCGACACAAACAACAACACAGAGTTACACATGGAATAAAGCGTACAGTCAATAACACAGTAGAAAAAGAAAGTCTATATACAGTGTGTGCAAATGGCGTGAGGAGGTAAGGCAATAAATAGGCCATAGTAGCGAAGTAATTACAATTTAGCAGATTAACACTGGAGTGATAGATGAGCAGATGGTGATGTACAAGTAGAAATACTGGTGTGCAAAAGAGCAGAAAAGTAAATATAAACAATATGGGGATGAGGTAGGTAGATTGGCTGGCCTAATTACAGATGGGCTGTGTACAGCTGCAGCGATCGGTTAGCTGCTCAGATAGCTGATGTTTAAAGTTAGTGAGGGATATATATGTCTTTATTGTTTTGAAACTTCTGTATGTGTAATGTTTACTGTTAATTTGTATTGTTTATTTCACTTTTGTATAATATCTACCTCACTTGCTTTGGCAATGTTAACACATGTTTCCCATGCCAATAAAGCCCCTTGAATTGAATTGAAATATATAAGTCTCCAGCTTCAGCGATTTTTTGCAATTCGTTCCATTCATTGGCCCCAGAGAACTGGAAGGAAAGGCGGCCAAATGAGGTGTTGGCTTTGGGGATGACCAGTGAGATATACAGTGGGGCAAAAAAGTATTTAGTCAGCCACCAATTGTGCACGTTCTCCCACTTAAAAAGATGAGAGAGGCCTGTAATTTATCATAGGTACACTTCAAGTATGACAGACAAAATGAGGAAAAAAAATCCAGAAAATAACATTGTAGGATTTTTAATGAATTTATTTGCAAATTATGATGGAAAATAAGCATTTGGTCAACAAACAAACAAACTTGACACACTGAACTCTGTCTGAGAAGTAGTTGGTGAACCAGGCATGGTAGTCATTTCAGAAACCAAAGCTATAGAGTCTGCCGATAAGAATACGCTTATTGACATTTGAAATCTTTAGAAAGTCAGTGATCTGTTTATTATTTTAGCTCTCGAAGACTTAAGAAAAGGCAGGGCAGGACGGATATAGGTCTGTAACAGTTTGAGTCTAGACTGTCACCCCCTTTGAAGAGGGGGATGACCGCGGCAGCTTTCCAATCTTTAGGGATCTCGGACGATACGAAAGAGAGGTTGAACAGGCTGGTAATAGGGGTTGCAACAATGGCGGCGGACATTATTAAAAGGATAGGATCCAGATTGTCTAGCCCAGCTGATTTGTAGGGATCCAGATTTTGTAGCTCTTTCAGAACATCAGCTATCTGGATTTGGGTGAAGGAGAAGCAAGGGGGGGGGGGTGTTGGGCAAGTAGCTGCGGGGGGTACGGAGCTGTTTGCCGGGGTTGGGGTAGCCAGGAGGAAAGCATGGCCAGCCGCAGAGAAATGCTTATTGAAATTCTTGATTATCGTGGATTTATCGGTGGTGACAGTGTTACCTAGCCTCAGTGCAGTGGGCAGCTGGGAGGAGGTGCTCTTATTCTCCATGGACTTTACAGTGTCCCAAAAATGTTGGGAGTTAGAACTACAGGATGCCAATTTCTGTTTCAAAAAGCTAGCCTTTGCTTTCCTAACTGACTGTGTGTATTGGTTCCTGACTTCCCTGAAAAGTTGCATATCGCGGGGACTATTCGATGCTAGTGCAGTCCGCCACAGGATGTTTGTGTACTGGTCGAGGGCAGTCAGGTCTGGAGTGAACCAAGGGCTATATATGTTCTTAGTTCTACATTTTTTGAATGGGGCATGCTTATCTAAGATGGTGAGGAAATTACTTTTAAAGAATAACCAGGCATCCTCGACTGACGGGATGAGGTCAATATCTTTCCAGGATACCCTGGCCAAGTCGATTAGAAAGGCCTGCTCACAGAAGTGTTTTAGGGAGCGTTTGACAGAGATGAGGGGTGGTCGTTTGACCGTGGACCCATTACGGATGCAGGCAATGAGGCAGTGATCACTGAGATCCTGGTTGAAAACAGCAGAGGTGTATTTAGAGGGCAGGATGATATCTATGAGGGTGCCCATGTTTACAGATTTAGGGTTGTACCTGGTAGGTTCCTTGATCATTTGTGTGAGATTGAGGGCATCTAGCTTAGATTGTAGGACTGCCGGGGTGTTAAGCATATCCCAGTTTAGGTCACCTAACAGAACAAACTCTGAAGATAGATGGGGGGCAATCAATTCACATATGGTGTCCAGGGCACAGCTGGGAGCTGGGGGGGGTCAATAACAGGTGGCAACAGTGAGAGACTTATTTCTGGAGAGATTAATTTTTTTAATTAAAGCTCGAACTGTTCAGCTGGGAGCTAACGGCACTGTAATGCACATAGTTTGAATTTGGTTCTTGTCGATGCTGTAAAATCAGTGCCCGAGGCAGTTCACTTTTCTGCTCTCCTGCAGAAGCTTTATAACTTTGTATCTGGCTCGTACCTTCATCTCAAGTGGCTTGCAGTTCAGAAAGAGCTGTATCCACAGCAGTAGCCCAGGGAACTACGGAGACTTACGGACGTAAGGTGGGCATGCAGATACATGGCGTGCCGTAATCTGAGGGACAGGCTTCCAGCAGTTCTGAGAGTGCTACAGGATATCACACTTGAAAATAGTGGTGATAGATCCGTGGAGACAAGGGACCTTCTTTCTCAGATTTACATTTCATAGGGCTTTTGGTTACCTTTTGTAAAGTTCTTGGTGATGCCAAATGTCTTCCTGACATGCTCCAATCAAGCTCTCTTGACCTAGCAAGGGCTCTGGATCTAGTAGGTGCCCTTACAGACACATTACAGGACCACAGAAGTGAGGGTTACTTTGGAGAACTATGGAAAGAGGTTGAAGAGATTGCAGAGCCCCGCAAAATAAGTGTAAGCCTTAAACAAGCTTAAGATTTCACGACTCATTGATGATGAGCACTGTAGGACAGAAAAATAGTGACTAAAGTGATGTTAACAGCTTCCAAAGAGCTGTCTTTTATCAGGTGCTCGACAGTCTCACAGCTGAGCTGCGGAGGCGTTTTTCAAAGAAGAATTGCGAGATTAATTCAAGGGGTCAAGTCTCTCAACCCAAAGAGTACAACATCCTTGAATGAGGAGCCTCTGTTTGCCTTTTGCTCAGACCTTTGAGTCAGATTTAGAGGACCTCAACATGAGGTTCATCAAACCAAGTGGCTTGAGAGAGAGAGAAAACTGGAAGGGACAGACCGTCTACTCTGCTTGACTTTGTTGTGTTTCCAGAACCTTATAAAGAGGTCTTTCACGAGCTATTTCGAACTTGTAAGATTTCTGTTGTTACACCAGTCAGCAGTGCTTCTTGCGAGAGAAGCTTCTCAGCTTTAAAACAGATAAAAACCCACCTTAAGACAACAATGGTTGATGACAAGTTATGTCACCTCGAAATTCTCAGTGTTGAGTCGAGGAGGGCACGCTCCTTCAACAAGGACGAGTTTGTGAAACATTTTGCCAGTTCTCACCAGAACCACAGAATTATGCTGTTTTAAATCTACCAGGGATAATTTGGCACTTAAGTTGTCCCTCTGGTCATGATTAACACTAGCTAGTACACTGACATTATAAAATTATAAATCCAAAGGGTATCATGTCACACAGATTTAATTTGGTCTTGATTAGGCCAATTCCAAAAAATGTCTTTGATATTAGTTAACATAATACATATGAGCATAAAAATGATAATTTTGTAATATTGATGGGCACCAAAATAATTCATATTTTTCAAGTCCATTTCTGCTTGATACCTGGTATGTGTAACGAAGGTCGTCTGGAGAAGGAGAAGAGGACCAAAATGCAGCGTGGTAAGTGTTCATGATAATTATTTAATCAAAACAGAACACTACACAAAATAACAACGAGGAAAAAACGAAAACGAAACAGTTCTGCAAGGTGACACACACCAAACAGAAAACAACCACCGACAAACACAGGTGGGAACAGGCTACCTAAGTATGATTCTCAATCAGAGACAACGATAGACAGCTGCCTGTGATTGAGAACCACACCAGGCCAAACACACAAATGGACTTGAAAAATATGAATTAATTTGCTGCCCAAACACACAGAAATACAAAACAAGGACAACATAGAACACCAGACATAGAATGCCCACCCCAACTCACGCCCTGACCAACCAAAATAGAGACATAAAACGGATCTCTAAGGTCAGGGCGTGACAGTATGTCAAATGTACTTTTTAGTAAATAAACATTATGTAACACACAAATGCTTTCTTATCTCCTTGGTGCTTGAGCTTTATTTTCTGAAAATATTTTGGATGTTCAACATTTATAGTCCCAGATTATAAATTCATGAAAACAGAGTGACACAAGTCTTTCCAATATGTGAGTACAGTGTGTGTATGTGTGTGTGTGTCTGTGAGAGAGAGAGAAAGAAAGAAATTGAGCTGCAGTTCCGATGTAGAGACACTGACTAAATAATCCTAGTGAAGTAACCCTATTGGACCTCACTATCTGCCTCATTGAATCCTAGTGAAGTAACCCTATTGGACCACACTATCTGCCTCATTGAATCCTAGTGAAGTAACCCTATTGGACCACACTATCTGCCTCATTGAATTCTAGTGAAGTAACCCTATTGGACCTCACTATCTGCCTCATTGAATCCAAGTGAAGTAACCCTATTGGACCTCACTATCTGCCTCATTGAATTCTAGTGAAGTAACCCTATTGGACCTCACTATCTGCCTCATTGAAGAACTCCAGGTTAAGTGAATTATCACTTCTACCTCTAACCAGCAATCATAGGATTAATTAATGCTCCTTAGATGCCAGGTTAGGGTTAGACACTCATTTTCTGTCATGGTCTATGGACCCCCTGATGTAGCCTTGGCCACCCCCTGTCCAGCCCATGTATACAACTCTAGCTCACTGGTAACAGCGTAGCCTACGGTGCTACCATGACAACAGTGAGGAGGAACAGTATAGCCTACGTTGCTACCATGCCAACAGTGAGAAGTAACAGTGTAGCCTACGTTGCTACCATGACAACAGTGAGGAGTAACAGTGTAGCCTACGTTGCTACCATGCCAACAGTGAGAAGTAACAGTGTAGCCTACGTTGCTACCATGACAACAGCGAGGAGTAACAGCGTAGCCTACGGTGCTACCATGACAACGGCGAGGAGTAACAGTGTAGCCTACGTTGCTACCATGACAACAGCGAGGAGTAACAGCGTAGCCTACGGTGCTACCATGACACCAGCGAGGAGTAACAGTGTAGCGTACGTTGCTACCATGACACCATCGAGGAGTAACAGCGTAGCCTGCGTTTGCTACCATGACAACAGCGAGGAGTAACAGTGTAGCCTACGTTGCTACTATGACAAAGACCAAAGCCAGTGGGAGTACCGTTGAGGATGGTAGTGTCTCTCTATCACAAGTGAAGGATCTTTTAAATGAACAAAAATAGTTATTCAAGCAGTTGTTAAAACAATAGGAAAATAGCTTAAAGTGTTTTGTCCAAATACTGATGGAGTCAACTAATATAAGATATCCCGCTATACCCTCATACAAACCATCAAACAGGCAACGCGTCAATACAGAACTAAGATTGAATCTACTCCGGCTCTGAAGCTCATCGGATGTGGACGGGGTTGAAATTATTACAGACTACAAAGGGAAACCCAGCCGCGAGCTGCCCCGTGATGCGAGCCTACCAGACGAGCTAAATGCCTTTAATGCTCACTTTGAGGCAAGCAACAGTGAAGCATGCATGAGAGCACCAGCTGTTCTGGATAACTGTGTGATAACGCTCTCGGTAGCCGATGTGAACAAGACCCACATTCACAAAGCCGCTGGGCCAGACGGATTACTAGGACATGTACTCAAAGCCTGCGCGGACCAACTGTCAAGTCTCATCACTGACATTTTCAACCTCTTCCTGACCGAGTCTGTAATACCTACATGTTTCAAGCAGACCACCATAGTCCCTGTGCCCAAGGAAGCGAAGGTAACCTGCCTAAATGACGACAGCCCCAGTGGCTCTCATGTCAGTAGCCTTGAAGTGCTTTGAAAAGCTGGTCAGTGCTCACATCAACACCATCATCCTGGAAACCCTAGACCCACTCCAATTCGCATACCACCCCAACAGATCCACAGATAATGCAATCTCAATCGCACTCCACACTGCCCTCTCCCACCAGGACAATATGAACACCTATTTGAGCATGCTGTTCATTGACTACAGCTCAGCGTTCAACATCATTGTGCCCAAAACCATCATTAAGTTTGCTGACGACACAACAGTGGGGCCTGATCACCAACAATGATGATACCGCCCATAGGGACGAGGTCAGAGACCTGGCAGTGTGGTGCCAGGACAACAACCTCTCCCTCAACGATGAGGCAGCCTATAGGGACGAGGTCAGAGACCTGGCAGTGTGGTGCCAGGACAACAACCTCTCTCTCAACGTGATCAAGACAAAGGAGATGATCGTGGATTACAGGAAAAGGCAGGCCGAACAGGCCCCCATTCACATCGACAGGGCTGTAGTGGAGAGGTTTGAGAGTTTCAAGTTCCTTGGGGTCCACTTCACCAACAAACTATCATGGCTCAAACACACCAAGACAGTCGTGAAGAGGGCACGACAACACCTTTTCCCCCTCAGGAGACTGAAAAGCTGGGTCCCCAGATCCTCAAAAAGTTCTACAGCTGCACCATCGAGAGCATCCTGACCCGGTTGCATCACCGTCTTGTATGGCAACTGCTCTGCATCTGACCGTAAGGCGCTACAGAGGGTAATGTATACAGCTCAGTACATCACTGGGGCCAAGCTTCCTGCCATCCAGGACCTATAGACTAGCCGGTGTCAGAGGAAGGCCCAAAAAATAGTCAAAGACTCCAGTCACCCAAGTCATAGACTGTTCTCTCTGCTACCACACGGCAAGCGGTACTGGAGCACCAAGTCTTTTACATTAGTTTATTTAATAAAATACTTTCTTAACTCGTTTTCTTGAACTGCATTGTTGGTTAAGGGCTTGTAAGTAAGCATTTGATGGTAAGGTCTACCTACACCTGTTGTATTCGGCGCACTTGACAAACACATTTGATTTGATTTGATGACCAGAGAGGTCCAGGACCAGAAGAACTGTATGGAGTTCTCCCCGGCTCAGGAGGATGAATCTAAACAGGAGAATGACAAGATGACAGCAATCTGTAAGTCATTGAGAGAGGACATCAGTTCTGTATGGGAATCCATGTTAACAGTGACAGAGAAAATCAGATTATCTCCAGGGACAATCAAGGCAGAACAACATTGTTGTGGACGGAATTGCAGATTCTTCACATGAGGCCTGGACAAAGTCTCTGAGAAAAAAAGGGAGGGAAATGATCTTGGATAAACTGAAAATGGACCACAGGAAGATTGAGGTGGAGCGAGCGCACGCACAGCACTGGAAAACCCACCACCGGCCCAGGTGACAGGCCCAGGTGACAGGCCCAGGTGACAGGCCCAGGTGACAGGCCCAGGTGACAGGCCCAGGTGACAGGCCCAGGCTGATAGTGGTCAAGTTCCTGGGGTTCAAGGACAAGGTAGTTGTCCTGGAAAGAGCCAAGAACTTGAAAAGAACGTACATTTTCCTCAACCAAGGCTATCCTGAAACTACGTGTCAGAACAGAAAATAACTTATCCCTACCATGAAAGCTGCCAGAGGGGACTTTGACTACATTCTCTATGACAGGCTCATTGTCCACCCTCCATCCCAAAAGCCTGGAAGGGATGAGCGAGCCAATCCCATGGGGTTTTATAGCTAGAACCCCGCAGCACACACACACAGCAGCTGATACTGGATGCAGTGATCACAATATAGTGGCTATATCTAGGAGAGCCAAAGTTCCAAAAGCTGGGCCTAAAAAAAGTGTAAAATATTATATTGTGACTCATGTGGATGATGTTAAAAATATTTATTGGACTGATGTGATTAATGAGGAGCATCCATATGCTGCACCTGATTCATTTATGAAATTGCTTCTTCCAATTATTGATAAACATGCACCTGTTTAAGGAACTGACTGTTAGAACTGATGAGGGATTGAAAAACTGTATGGTTGAAAGAGATGAGGCAAAAGGAGTGGCGAATAAGTCTGGCTGCACATCTGACTGGCTGACTTCCTGCAAACTGAGAAAGTGTGTGCCTGAACTCAACAAAAAGAAGAAGAAACTGTATTATTATGCCAAGATCAATGATATTAAGAATGATGGAAAAAAAAACTTAAATGAAAATATGGGCAGAAAAAAAAATTTGACATATTTTCATCAAATCAGATAGCATATTAATCACTAAAACATTTGATGTTGCCAATTATGTTAGCGATTACTTAATTGGCAAAGTGGGCAAACTTAGTCAGGAAATCGCAACAGCGAACAGTGAGCCATCGTACTCATGCATAAAAAAATGAATATTGAAAGAAAGTTTGAATTTTGTAAAGTTACTGTTGGAGAGGTGGAAAAATTATTGTTATTGATCAGTAATAACAAACATCCTGGCATTGACAACTTAGATGGAAAGGTACTGAGGATGGTACTGTCTAGGCTGAATCACATCTGGCCATGATTGGGAGACCCATAGGGCGGCGCACAATTGGCCCAGTGTCGTCCGGATTTGGCCGGGGTAGGCCGTCATTGTAAATAAGAATTTGTTCTTAACTTACTTGCCTTGTTAAATATGTTTTTTTTTTAAATATAAACTGTAGCTGACTCTATAGCCACTCCTATCTGTCATATCTTTAATCTGAGCCTAGAGGAAGGTGTTTGTCCTCTGGCCTGGAGGGAACCCAAAGTAATTCCGATACCCAAGATTGGCAAAGCGGCCTTTACGGCTTCTAATAGCAGACCTATCAGCTTGCTGCCAGCTCTTAGCAAAATGTTGGAACAATTGTGTTTGATCAAATACAATGCTATTTCTCTGTAAACAAATTAACAACAGACTTTCAGCATGCTTATAGAGAAGGGCACTGAACATGTACCGCACTGACACACATTACTAATGATTGGTTGAAGTAAATTGATAATAAGAAGATTGTGGGAGCTGTACTGTTAGATTTTAGTTCAGCCTTTGATATTATTGACCATAATCTGTTTTTGAGAAAACTAATGTTTTATGGCTTTTCAACCTCTGCCGTATTGTGGATTCATAGCTATCTTTCTCAGAGGGTTTCCTTAATGGAAGCTTCTCTAATGTCAAACATGAAGGGTGTGGTGTACCACAGGGCAGCTCTCTAGGCCCCCTGCCACTGGCATTAAACAAAGCATGTGTGTTCGTGTATGCTGATGATTCAACCATATACACGTCATCAACCACAGCTAATGAAGTCACTGAAACCCTTAACCAAGAATTGCAGTCCGTTTTGGAATGGGTGTTCAGTAATAAACTGGTCCTGAACGTCTCTAAAACTAAGAGCATTGTATTTGGGACAAATCATTCCCTAAGCTAGACCTCAGCTGAATCTGGTAATGAATGGTGTGGCTGTTGAACAAATTGAGAAGACTAAATTACTTGGTGTTACCTTAGATTGTAAACTGTCATGGTCAAAACTTATAATGTAGATTCAATGGTTGTAAAGACGGGGAGAGATCTGTCCGTAATAAAGAGGTGCTCTGCTTTTTTGACAGCACACTCCACACAGGTTTAGTCATGCAGGCTCTAGTTGTATCTTATCTTGATTATTGTCCAGTCATGTGGTTAAGTGCTGCAATGAAAGACCTAGTTAAGCTGCAGCTTTCCCAGAACAGAGTGGCATGTCTTGCTCGTCTTTGTAATCAGAGGGCTGATATAAATACTATACATGCCAGTCTCTCTTGGCTAAGAGTTGAGGAGAGACTGACGGCATCACTTCTTCCTTTTATAAGAAACTAAGTGTTGAAAATCCCAAATGTGTGTGCCGCTATGTGTGCCATTTTTAAATGTATGTAGTTCTGTCCTTGAGCTGTTCTTGTCTATTAATGTTCTGTATTATGTTTCATGTTCTGTGTGGACCACAGGAAGAGTAACTGCTGCTTTCGCAACAGCTAATGGGGATCCTAATAAAATACCAAAAACTGTATCAACCCAGTCTCCAGATGGCCAGGCCTTTTAACTGACACATGATACCGCTGGCTGCTGCCAGGGATCCTCAGATCCTGCCTCTACCTCCCTCTGTCTCTGTTCATATCAGACCCAGTCTCACTGCCTGTTGGGATCGGAGAGCTGCTCCAGCCTCGAGCATCAAGCATCAAGCCCTGGCTGCATGTGATGAGATATCCCCAGAGATAAAGCCAGGGGACAGAGGCAGTAGTGGGAAGGGGACAGAAGAAGCAGTGAGGATGGGGAGCTAGGAGTTGGAGGTAGAAGATGGAGGTAGGAGATGGAGGTAGGAGTTGGAGGTAGGAGTTGGAGGTAGAAGATGGAGGTAGGATCTGGAGGTAGGAGGTGGAGGTAGGAGTTGGAGGTAGGAGATGGAGGTAGCAGATGGAGGTAGGAGCTGGAGGTTGGAGTTGGAGGTAGGAGATGGAGGTAGGAGCTAGAGGTAGGAGGTGGAGGTAGGAGTTGGAGGTAGGAGTTGGAGGTAGGAGTTGGAGGTAGGAGCTGGAGGTAGCAGATGGAGGTAGCAGATGGAGGTAGGAGTTGGAGGTAGCAGATGGAGGTAGAAGTTGGAGGTAGGAGTTGGAGGTAGGATTTGGAGGTAGCAGATGGAGGTAGGAGCTGGAGGAAGAAGTTGGAGGTAGAAGATGGAGGTAGGAGATGGAGGTAGCAGATGGAGGTAGCAGATGGAGGTAGCAGATGGAGGTAGGAGTTGGAGGTTGGAGTTGGAGGTAGCAGATGGAGGTAGGAGATGGAGGTATGAGTTGGAGGTAGGAGATGGAGGTAGGAGCTGGAAGTAGCAGATGGAGGTAGCAGATGGAGGTAGGAGTTGGATGTAGGAGTTGGAGGTAGGAGACGGAGGTCAGAGCTGGATGTAGGAGTTGGAGGTAGCAGTTGGAGGTAGCAGTTGGAGGTAGGACACGGAGGTAGGATCTGGAGGTAGGAGTTGGAGGTAGGAGCTGGAGGTAGGAGCTGGAGGTAGGACACGGAGGTCGGAGCTGGATGTAGGAGTTGGAGGTAGGAGATGGAGGTAGGACACGGAGGTCGGAGATGGATGTAGGAGTTGGAGGTAGGAGATGGAGGTAGGAGGTAGGAGCTAGAGGTAGGAGATGGAGGTAGCAGATAGAGGTAGGAGTTGGAGTCAGGAGTTGGATTTAGGAGCTGTCAGGTTCTGTAGGCACAGCTGGTGTTGCATCCTCCAGAAGTGCCCGGTAGGGACAGAGGCTCACGGTGTGTTCTGCTCTTACTATACCTGTGAAACATTAGGAAGGAAAAAACGCCACTCTCACTTCACATTAAAAACCTGATATGGTTATCTACTTCAAATTACAGTGGTGATGTTTCCGCTGTCAATGACCTTCATCAGAATGACCTTCCTGTCAATGACCTTCATCAGAATGACCTTCCTCTGAAACAAGGAGACCCAGGAGCACCGGTGGCAAAACAAGAGCCTTTGGTATTATATTTATTTCACTCAGTTTGATAATGCACTCTATCAAGCATTAATGAAATCATCATCTGTAAATTGTGGAGCAAAAAAATGTCATTTAAATGGCACTTAGTCAGGATACCTGAAACTCTTTCTGTCCCAGTAGCCTGGCTTCACTCTGACCACACATGTCTGTCTGTCTGTCTGTCTGTCTGTCTGTCTGTCTGTCTGTCTGTCTGTCTGTCTGTCTGTCTGTCTGTCTGTCTGTCTGTCTGTCTGTCTGTCTGTCTGTCTGTCTGTCTGTCTGTCTGTCTGTCTGTCTGTCTGTCTGTCTGTCTGTCTGTCTGACTTTATTATTGAAGTACACTAGAACAGCATAGCTACAGTAGTAGGTCAAAGCTGTGTGCTGGAAAACCTTGGTAGAGCATTGGTGAAATAGGCATTGTGGTGCTCATATGAATATAATTTTTTTGTTGTTGCTTCAGACCTGCCTACTTGGCACTTACAGCTTAGTGTTTAATACAGTTGATCTGTTATGGTGACAATGACACATAATATTTCCCTGATCAACTATATGTGAAGCCCTGAGGCTTGGCTGGCATAAGGTACCGCCTCTGCTCTGTTTCACACAGGTTAACTTAGATGGCCCAGAACCGTCCAGACAACTACATACGTTCAAACCATAATGACTTACTCTGCCACAGTGAGATCTATCGTTACTATACCATTACCCCAGACCACGCTGAATAGCTTTAAGGTGATTGAAGTTGGACACTTTGTTCCAGGAAGGGGGGAAATAAGTCCTTTGTCCTTCTTTGAGATAAAATAGTTTAATTTGTTTCATTAATTAGCTCACTCCTTTGAGAGTCCTACTCCAATAAAACCTTCCTCTCTTGTGTCTCTTGTGAAATATAATATATAATAGCTAATTAAATTGACAGAAGAAAGAAAACAAGAGGGTTTGGATAAATGAGTGCTAATGACTTCAGGGGGAGTATATCAACACTGGACATCTGGATCTACTGTTAGGATCTGTCTCGCCCATTAGGCAGGATCTGTCTCGCCCATTAGGCAGGATCTGTCTCGCCCATTAGGCAGGATCTGTCTCGCCCATTAGGCAGGATCTGTCTCGCCCATTAGGCAGGATCTGTCTCGCTCATTAGGCAGGATCTGTCTCGCCCATTAGGCAGGATCTGTCTCGCCCATTAGGCAGGATCTGTCTCGCCCATTAGGCAGGATCTGTCTCGCCCATTAGGCAGGATCTGTCTCGCCCATTAGGCAGGATCTGTCTCGCCCATTAGGCAGGATCTGTCTCGCCCATTAGGCAGGATCTGTCTCGCCCATTAGGCAGGATCTGTCTCGCCCATTAGGCAGGATCTGTCTCGCTCATTAGGCAGGATCTGTCTCGCCCATTAGGCAGGATCTGTCTCGCCCATTAGGCAGGACCAGCCTCGCCCATTAGGCAGGATCTGTCTCGCCCATTAGGCAGGATCTGTCTCGCCCATTAGGCAGGATCTGTCTCGCCCATTAGGCAGGATCTGTCTCGCCCATTAGGCAGGATCTGTCTCTCCCATTAGGCAGGATCTGTCTCGCCCATTAGGCAGGATCTGTCTCGCCCATTAGGCAGGATCTGTCTTGCCCATTAGGCAGGATCTGTCTCGCCCATTAGGCAGGATCTGTCTCGCCCATTAGGCAGGATCTGTCTCGCCCATTAGGCAGGATCTGTCTCGCCCATTAGGCAGGACCAGCCTCGCCCATTAGGCAGGATCAGAGCTGCCCCTTAGGCAGGATCAGGGCATACCATTACGCAGGATCAGGGCATACCATTAGGCAGGATCATGGCATTCCATTAGGCAGGATCATGGCATACCATCAGACAGGATCAGGGCCGTTCTGCCCATTCGGCAGGATCAGACCCACCCATTAGGCAGGATCAGGGCTGCCCATTAGCCAGGATCAGGGCATACCATTAGGCAGGATCAGGGCATACCATTAGGCAGGAGCAGGGCTGTTCTGTCCATTAGGCAGGATCAGGGCTGTTCTGCCCATTATGCAGGATCAGGGCATACCATTAGGCAGGAGCAGGGCTGTTCTGTCCATTAGGCAGGATTAGGGCTGTTCTGTCCATTAGGCAGGATCAGAGCCGTTCTGCCCATTAGGCAGGATCAAGGCCGTTGCTCCCATTAGGCAGGTTCAGGGCCGTTCTGCCCATTCGGCAGGATCAGACCCACCCATTAGGCAGGATCAGACCCACCCATTAGGCAGGATCAGGGCTGTTCTGCCCATTAGGCAGGATCAGGGACGTTCTGTCCATTAGGCAGGATCAGGGCTGCCCATTAGCCAGGATCAGGGCATACCATTAGGCAGGATCAGACCCACCCATTAGGCAGGATCAGGGCTGTTCTGTCCATTAGGCAGGATCAGACCCACCCATTAGGCAGGATCAGGGCCGTTCTGCCCATTAGGCAGGATCAGACCCACCCATTAGCCAGGATCAGGCCCACCCATTAGGCAGGATCAGGCCCACCCATTAGGCAGGATCAGGCCCACCCATTAGGCAGGATCAGGCCCGCCCATTAGGCAGGATCAGGACCTCCCATTAGGCAGGTTCAGGCACGTCCCGCCCATTAGGCAGGTTCAGGCACGTCCCGCCCATTAGGCAGGTTCAGGCACGTCCCGCCCATTAGGCAGGATCAGGACCGCCCATTAGGCAGGTTCAGGCACGTCCCGCCCATTAGTGAGGTTTAGGCGGCAGCCTAGGTTGGCAGATTGATGAGGGTGTCATTTTCCAAGCTAATCTAACCAACACACACCTCCAACAACATATAACACCTCATCATAAATTCTGCCCCAAAACAAAATGAACAACTTCAACTTATGATACGTTCTAAATTGCACCCTATTCCACATAGTGCACTATAAAGGCAATAGGGTGCCATTTGTGAATCGTCCTGTTAATCAATCCTGTTAGGAGTTGTGTGTTCCTCTGACCCTGACCAAACAGATCAGAGGTTACCATGGGGACAAGGAGAGAAGAATTCTTAAGGTCAATAAGGAAATGGTGTAACTATGTATGTTATTCTGTATTTCCCTCCTATGCTAGTAAAACAAGGCCACGCTATTCCCTACATAGGGCACTACTTGTAACCAAAGCCCTATGGGCGAATAGGCACCCTATATAGGGGAAAGTGTTCCATTTGGGTCGCATCTAAGGATGACTGAGGACGATTGGCATGAAGCAAACCAGCACAGAGTGCTTCGATTGTGTCCCAAATGTACTCTATTCCTCATGTAGCACACTGCTTTCCACTAGAGCCGTGTGGTTACTAATTAAAAGTAGTGCACTGCATAGGGAAAAGGGTGCCATTGGAACACACCCTTTGACTCCTACCCCACCAGCCGCTGTGGTTCCCTACTGAATGTCACCAGTCCCTCACGGCTCGGCTCTGTTGTCAGAAGATATTTAATTCACCACGCAGTCTGACAGCCCACAGTGTGCTGAGGTCATCACTGTCACGAAACCAGCCTAGCGTACCAGACCTCCATGAAACACCAGACAACAGATACTACCGTCAGCAGTGCAGGTGTTGTGTACGGACGGTATCTACCTGCACATTCACATTCTCTTAAGATGCTGAAAGAAATACATCATATTTCTCCACTCCTGCTCCCAAGTCAAAAATCACTACATTTGGTGTATCATTTTACTGCAAGGAATGGGGAGGCAGCGTAGCCTAGTGGTTAGAGTGGAGGGGTGGCAGGTAGTCTAGTGGTTAGAGTGGAGGGGTGGCAGGTAGTCTAGTGGTTAGAGTGTAGGGGTGGCAGGTAGTCTAGTGGTTAGAGTGTAGAGCTGGCAGCGTAGCCTAGTGGTTAGAGTGGAGGGGTGGCAGGTAGTCTAGTGGTTAGAGTGTAGGGGTGGCAGGTAGTCTAGTGGTTAGAGTGTAGAGCTGGCAGCGTAGCCTAGTGGTTAGAGTGGAGGGGTGGCAGGTAGTCTAGTGGTTAGAGTGTAGAGGTGGCAGCGTAGCCTAGAGGTTAGAGTGGAGGGGTGGCAGGTAGTCTAGTGGTTAGAGTGGAGGGGTGGCAGGTAGTCTAGTGGTTAGAGTGTAGAGGTGGCAGCGTAGCCTAGTGGTTAGAGTGGAGGGGTGGCAGGTAGTCTAGTGGTTAGAGTGGAGGGGTGGCAGGTAGTCTAGTGGTTAGAGTGTAGAGGTGGCAGCGTAGCCTAGTGGTTAGAGTGGAGGGGTGGCAGGTAGTCTAGTGGTTAGAGTGGAGGGGTGGCAGGTAGTCTAGTGGTTAGAGTGTAGAGGTGGCAGCGTAGCCTAGTGGTTAGAGTGGAGGGGTGGCAGGTAGTCTAGTGGTTAGAGTGTAGAGGTGGCAGCGTAGCCTAGAGGTTAGAGTGGAGGGGTGGCAGGTAGTCTAGTGGTTAGAGTGGAGGGGTGGCAGGTAGTCTAGTGGTTAGAGTGGAGGGGTGGCAGGTAGTCTAGTGGTTAGAGTGTAGAGGTGGCAGCGTAGCCTAGAGGTTAGAGTGGAGGGGTGGCAGGTAGTCTAGTGGTTAGAGTGGAGGGGCGGCAGCGTAGCCTAGTGGTTAGAGCGTAGAGGCGGCAGGTAGTCTAGTGGTTAGAGTGGAGGGGCGGCAGCGTAGCCTAGTGGTTAGAGCGTAGCCTAGTGGTTAGAGTGTAGAGGTGGCAGGTAGCCTAGTGGTTAGAGTGTAGAGATGACAGGTAGCCTAGTGGTTAGAGTGGAGAGGTGACAGGTAGTCTAGTGGTTAGAGTGTGGAGGTGCCAGGTAGCCTAGTGGTTAGAGTGTAGAGGCGGCAGCGTAGCCTAGTGGTTAGAGTGTAGGGGCGGCAGCGTAGCCTAGTGGTTAGAGCGTAGAGGCGGCAGGTAGTCTAGTGGTTAGAGTGTAGAGGCGGCAGGTAGCCTAGTGGTTAGAGTGTAGAGGCGGCAGGTAGTCTAGTGGTTAGAGTGTGGAGGTGGCAGGTAGCCTAGTGGTTAGAGTGTAGAGGCGGCAGGTAGTCTAGTGGTTAGAGTGTAGGGGCGGCAGCGTAGCCTAGTGGTTAGAGTGTAGAGGCGGCAGGTAGTCTAGTGGTTAGAGTGTAGGGGCGGCAGCGTAGCCTAGTGGTTAGAGCGTAGAGGCGGCAGGTAGTCTAGTGGTTAGAGTGTAGAGCGTAGAGGTGGCAGGTAGTCTAGTGGTTAGAGTGGAGAGATGACAGGTATTCTAGTGGTTAGAGTGTAGAGGTGGCAGGTTGTCTAGTGGTTAGAGTGTAGAGGTGGCAGGTAGCCTAGTGGTTAGAGTGTAGAGGTGGCAGGTAGTCTAGTGGTTAGAGTGTATAGGCGGCAGGTAGCCTAGTGGTTAGAGTGTAGAGGTGGCAGGTAGTCTAGTGGTTAGAGTGTAGAGGCGGCAGGTAGACTAGTGGTTAGCGTGTAGAGGCGGCAGGTAGCCTAGTGGTTAGAGTGTAGAGGTGGCAGGTAGCCTAGTGGTTAGAGTGTAGAGGCGGCAGCGTAGCCTAGTGGTTAGAGTGTAGGGGCGGCAGCGTAGCCTAGTGGTTAGAGCGTAGAGGCGGCAGCGTAGCCTAGTGGTTAGAGTGTAGAGGTGGCAGGTAGTCTAGTGGTTAGAGTGTATAGGCGGCAGGTAGCCTAGTGGTTAGAGTGTAGAGGTGGCAGGTAGTCTAGTGGTTAGAGTGTAGAGGTGGCAGGTAGCCTAGTGGTTAGAGTGTAGAGGCGGCAGCGTAGCCTAGTGGTTAGAGTGTAGGGGCGGCAGCGTAGCCTAGTGGTTAGAGCGTAGAGGTGGCAGGTAGTCTAGTGGTTAGAGTGTAGAGGTGGCAGGTAGCCTAGTGGTTAGAGCGTAGAGGTGGCAGGTAGTCTAGTGGTTAGAGTGGAGAGATGACAGGTATTCTAGTGGTTAGAGCGTAGAGGTGGCAGGTAGTCTAGTGGTTAGAGTGGAGAGATGACAGGTATTCTAGTGGTTAGAGTGTAGAGCTGGCAGGTAGCCTAGTGGTTAGAGTGTAGAGGTGGCAGGTAGCCTAGTGGTTAGAGTGTAGAGGCGGCAGCGTAGCCTAGTGGTTAGAGCGTAGAGGCGGCAGCGTAGCCTTGTGGTTAGAGTGTAGAGGTGGCAGGTAGTCTAGTGGTTAGAGTGGAGAGATGACAGGTATTCTAGTGGTTAGAGTGTAGAGCTGGCAGGTAGCCTAGTGGTTAGAGTGTAGAGGTGGCAGGTAGCCTAGTGGTTAGAGTGTAGAGGCGGCAGGTAGCCTAGTGGTTAGAGTGGAGAGGTGGCAGGTAGTCTAGTGGTTAGAGTGTAGAGGTGGCAGGAAGCCTGGTGGTTAGAGCGTAGAGGTGGCAGGGTAGCCTAGTGGTTAGAGCGTTGGATTAGTAACAGAAAGGTTGCAAGATTGAACCACCGAGCTGACAAGGTACAAAATCTGTCGTTCTGGCCCTATAGTTTACTATGTAGTGGACAGGGCCCTATAGTTTACTATGTAGGGGACAGTGTGTCATTTGGGATGCATAGAGTGTCTGTTCAGAGGAGTCTGTTCAGAGGAGTCTGTTCGAGGAGTCTGTTCTGAGGAGTCTGTTCTGAGGAGTCTGTTCTGAGGAGTCTGTTCTGAGGAGTCTGTTCTGAGGAGTCTGTTCAGAGGAGTCTGTTCAGAGGAGTCTGTTCGAGGAGTCTGTTCGAGGAGTCTGTTCTGAGGAGTCTGTTCAGAGGAGTCTGTTCAGAGGAGTCTGTTCAGAGGAGTCTGTTCAGAGGAGTCTGTTCAGAGGAGTCTGTTCAGAGGAGTCTGTTCTGAGGAGTCTGTTCTGAGGAGTCTGTTCAGAGGAGTCTGTTCAGAGGAGTCTGTTCAGAGGAGTCTGTTCTGAGGTTCAGAGGAGTCTGTTCAGAGGAGTCTGTTCGGAGGAGTCTGTTTAGAGGAGTCTGTTTAGAGGAGTCTGTTCTGAGGAGTCTGTTCAGAGGAGTCTGTTCAGAGGAGTCTGTTCGAGGAGTCTGTTCAGAGGAGTCTGTTCGAGGAGTCTGTTCTGAGGAGTCTGTTCTGAGGAGTCTGTTCAGAGGAGTCTGTTCAGAGGAGTCTGTTCTGAGGTTCAGAGGAGTCTGTTCAGAGGAGTCTGTTCGGAGGAGTCTGTTTAGAGGAGTCTGTTCAGAGGAGTCTGTTCAGAGGAGTCTGTTCAGAGGAGTCTGTTCAGAGGGGTCTCTTCTGAGGAGTCTGTTCTGAGGATCCTATTGGTTGTAAATGGTTGTTTGACTCTCCGCTACGTCTAACGAGGAGAGACAGTTTGATAGACCAGGGTCCCAGGGCTCCTCTCAGCTCCGCTACGTGTAAGGAGGAGAGACAGTTTGACATATCAGGGTCACCCGCACACCCTGACACAGCCCAGAGGACAGACTGCAATGCAGCCCAACGCAGCGCAGCCACAAAGCCTAGAGGACAGACTGCAGCGCAGCCACAAAGCCTAGAGGACAGACTGCAGCGCAGCCACAAAGCCTAGAGGACAGACTGCAGCGCAGCCACAAAGCCTAGAGGACAGACTGCAGCGCAGCCACAAAGCCTAGAGGACAGACTGAAGCGCAGCCACAAAGCCTAGAGGAGCCCAGCTAAATATAGTCTTCCTTCCAGCTGTCTGTCACCACAGGTGGCAGCTGCTCTGCCCTGAAACGGGTAAGGGGGAAGCTGTTCAGAAAGGGAGCTCGCTGCTCTTAGAGGGGGAGAAGCTGCTCTGCCCTGAAACGGGTGAGGGGGAAGCTGTTCAGAAAGGGAGCTCGCTGCTCTTAGAGGGGGAGAAGCTGCTCTGCCCTGAAACGGGTGAGGGGGAAGCTGTTCAGAAAGGGAGCTCGCTGCTCTTAGAGGGGGAGAAGCTGCTCTGCCCTGAAACGGGTGAGGGGGAAGCTGTTCAGAAAGGGAGCTCGCTGCTCTTAGAGGGGGAGAAGCTGCTCTGCCCTGAAACGGGTGAGGGGGAAGCTGTTCAGAAAGGGAGCTCGCTGCTCTTAGAGGGGGAGAAGCTGCTCTGCCCTGAAACGGGTGAGGGGGAAGCTGTTCAGAAAGGGAGCTCGCTGCTCTTAGAGGGGGAGAAGCTGCTCTGCCCTGAAACGGGTGAGGGGGAAGCTGTTCAGAAAGGGAGCTCGCTGCTCTTAGAGGGGGAGAAGCTGCTCTGCCCTGAAACGGGTGAGGGGGAAGCTGTTCAGAAAGGGAGCTTGCTGCTCTTAGAGGGGGAGAAGCTGCTCTGCCCTGAAACGGGTGAGGGGGAAGCTGTTCAGAAAGGGAGCTCGCTGCTCTTAGAAGGGGAATACCGGTACAGAGTCAATGTGGAGTCTATATACAGGGTGTTACGGTACAGAGTCAATGTGGAGACTATATACAGGGGGTACCGGTACAGAGTCAATGTGGAGGCTATATACAGGGGGTACCGGTACGGAGTCAATGTGGAGGCTATATACAGGGGGTACCGGTACAGAGTCAATGTGGAGGCTATATACAGGGGGTACCGGTACAGAGTCAATGTGGAGGCTATATACAGGGGGTACCAGTACAGAGTCAATGTGGAGACTATATACAGGGGTACCGGTGTCATATTAATGTATAAGTTCTTGCTATTGTCGACATGTCAAAGTCACATCTAACAAAACTTATCAAGAATCGTTATTTATGAGTTGTTATAACACCTGGACTCAATGGATGTTTTTAGTGAAGGACGTTCCCTTCCATGCCGATGTCTCCCTCTGCAGGTCAGAATTATATTGCACCCAAAGGTCCCCTTTTCCCCTGCTCCCCTAGCCCAGTACAACTGTGCAGAAGGTAGTTATCCACTAGAGGGCGGTAGAGACTGCTTTAAGTCTCATGTCGTGGCAGAAAACAGAGGTCTGTTATTATCTAGATGGGAAAGAACTGGCCACCTAAAGAGTCAAATAAAAAAGTAAGTACCCCTCAATAACAAGCAGACTTACACTGATGTCAGTGACTGAGGCATTCATCATACCTGTCTTGTCTGACAGGTGAGACTACAGTCACTGACGACAACACATTACCTGTCATTCTGTCATAGTGGTCTCTTGACGCATCACTAATTCCATATTACGTGCACGCGTGTTTGGGTGCCCGCTGTGAGTGTGTGCACGTCTGTGTGCACGCGTGTTTGGGTGCCCGCTGTGTGTGTGTGCACGTCTGTGTGCACGCGTGTTTGCGTTTTGTAAGTAGTTTGGCAGGAGTGTGTCTGTCTTCTGGCCAGACAGAACAGGTGGCTGCTAGATTGGTTTAGATTGGTGATAGATTGGTTTAGATTGGTGATTGATTGGCTTAGACTGGTGATACATTGGTTTAGACTGGTGATTGATTGGTTTAGACTGGTGATTGATTGGTTTAGACTGGTGATAGATTGGTTTAGACTGGTGATAGATTGGTTTAGACTGGTGATTGATTGGTTTAGACTGGTGATTGATTGGTTTAGACTGGTGATTGATTGGTTTAGACTGGTGATTGATTGGTTTAGACTGGTGATAGATTGGTTTAGACTGGTGATAGATTGGTTTAGACAAGTGATAGATTGGTTTAGACTGGTGTTAGATTGGTTTAGACTGGTGATAGATTGGTTTAGATTGGTGATAGATTGGTTTAGACCGGTGATGTCCCTTGACAAAGACCTCCATACTCCAGCCAGGGTTGGGGAGTAACTGATTACAAAAAAACAAATATTGTAATCAGTTATGTTACCAGATAAAATGTTGTAATCCGATTATAGAGACTTTATAAATACTAGATTATTACTTATTGGATTACTTTTACATTCAGACAGGATGTTTTCTCAATTCAGGATTGACATTAGACTCAAGTGGAAGTTTGTTCCACCTGAGAGAGTCTGACCACCAATCAGAGACCACTCTGATGACACACCCAATGGTGACCACCAATCAGAGACCACTATGATGACACACCAAATAATGACCACCAATCAGAGACCACTATGATGACACACCAAATGATGACCACCAATCAGAGACCACTATGATGACACACCAAATGATGACCACCAATCAGAGACCACTCTGATGACACACCCAATGATGACCGCCAATCAGAGACCACTCTGATGACACACCAAATGATGACCGCCAATCAGAGACCACTCTGATGACACACCAAATGATGACCACCAATCAGAGACCACTATGATGACACACCAAATGATGACCACCAATCAGAGACCACTCTGATGACACACCCAATGATGACCACCAATCAGAGACCACTCTGATGACACACCAAATGATGACCACCAATCAGAGACCACTATGATGACACACCAAATGATATATATATATAGATCCCATTACCCCTATATAGAGCACATTAACCCCTATATAGAGCACATTAACCCCAATATACAGTCCATTAACCCCTATATAGAGCCAATTAGACCCTATATAGAGCCCATTAACCCCTATATAGAGCCCATTAACCCCTATATAGAGCCCATTAACCCCTATATAGAGCCCATTAACCCATATATAGAGCCCATTAACCACTATATAGAGCCCAATAACCCCTATATAGAGCCCATTAGTTGGTTTAGACTGGTGTTAGATTGGTTTAGACTGGTGATAGATTGGTTTAGACTGGTGATAGATTGGTTTAGATTGGTGATAGATTGGTTTAGACCGGTGATGTCCCTTGACAAAGACCTCCATACTCCAGCCAGGGTTGGGGAGTAACTGATTACAAAAAAACAAATATTGTAATCAGTTATGTTACCAGATAAAATGTTGTAATCCGATTATAGAGACTTTATAAATACTAGATTATTACTTATTGGATTACTTTTACATTCAGACAGGATGTTTTCTCAATTCAGGATTGACATTAGACTCAAGTGGAAGTTTGTTCCACCTGAGAGAGTCTGACCACCAATCAGAGACCACTCTGATGACACACCCAATGGTGACCACCAACCAGAGACCACTATGATGGCACACCAAATAATGACCACCAATCAGAGACCACTATGATGACACACCAAATGATGACCACCAATCAGAGACCACTATGATGACACACCAAATGATGACCACCAATCAGAGACCACTCTGATGACACACCCAATGATGACCACCAATCAGAGACCACTCTGATGACACACCCAATGATGACCACCAATCAGAGACCACTCTGATGACACACCCAATGATGACCACCAATCAGAGACCACTCTGATGACACACCAAATGATGACCACCAATCAGAGACCACTATGATGACACACCAAATGATGACCACCAATCAGAGACCACTATGATGACACACCCAATGATGACCACCAATCAGAGACCACTCTGATGACACACCAAATTATGACCACCAATCAGAGACCACTATGATGACACACCAAATGATGACCACCAATCAGAGACCACTATGATGACACACCAAATGATGACCACCAATCAGAGACCACTATGATGACACACCAAATGATGACCACCAATCAGAGACCACTATTTATTTTTTATTTTTTTTTATTTCACCTTTATTTAACCAGGTAGGCTAGTTGAGAACAATTTCTCATTTGCAACTGCGACCTGGCCAAGATAAAGCATAGCAGTGTGAACAGACAACACAGAGTTACACATGGAGTAAACAATAAACAAGTCAATAACATGGTAGAAAGAAAGAGAATCTATATACAATGTGTGCAAAAGGCATGAGGTAGGCAATAAATCGAATAATTACAATTTAGCAGATTAACACTGGAGTGATAAATCATCAGATGATCATGTGCAAGAAGAGATACTGGTGTGCAAAAGAGCAGAAAAGTAAATAAATAAAAGCAGTATGGGGGGTGAGGTAGGTAAATTGGGTGGGTAGTTTACAGATGGACTATGTACAGCTGCAGCGATCGGTTAGCTGCTCGGATAGCAGATTTTTAAAGTTGTTGAGGGAGATAAAAGTCTCCAACTTCAGAGATTTTTGCAATTCGTTCCAGTCGCAGGCAGCAGAGAACTGGAAGGAAAGGCGTCCAAATTAGGTTTTAGCTTTAGGGATGATCAGTGAGATACACCTGCTGGAGCGCGTGCTGCGGGTGGGTGTAGCCATCGTGACCAGTGAACTGAGATAAGGCGGCACTTTACCTAGCATAGCCTTGTAGATGACCTGGAGCCAGTGGGTCTGACGACGAACATGTAGCGAGGGCCAGCCGACTAGGGCATACAGGTCGCAGTGGTGGGTCGTATAAGGTGCTTTAGTAACAAAACGAATGGCACTGTGATAAACTGCATCCAGTTTGCTGAGTAGAGTGTTGGAAGCTATTTTGTAGATGACATCGCCGAAGTCGAGGATCGGTAGGATAGTCAGTTTTACTAGGGTAAGTTTGGCGGCGTGAGTGAAGGAGGCTTTGTTGCGGAATAGAAAGCCGATTCTTGATTTGATTTTGGATTGGAGATGTTTGATATGAGTCTGGAAGGAGAGTTTGCAGTCTAGCCAGACACCTAGGTACTTATAGATGTCCACATATTCTAGGTCGGAACCGTCCAGGGTGGTGATGCTAGTCGGGCGTGCGGGTGCAGGCAGCGAACGGTTGAAAAGCATGCATTTGGTTTTACTAGCGTTTAAGAGCAGTTGGAGGCCACGGAAGGAGTGTTGTATGGCATTGAAGCTCGTTTGGAGGTTAGATAGCACAGTGTCCAAGGAAGGGCCGGAAGTATATAGAATGGTGTCGTCTGCGTAGAGGTGGATCAGGGAATCGCCCGCAGCAAGAGCAACATCATTGATGTATACAGAGAAAAGAGTCGGCCCGAGAATTGAACCCTGTGGTACCCCCATAGAGACTGCCAGAGGACCGGACAACATGCCCTCCGATTTGACACACTGAACTCTGTCTGCAAAGTAGTTGGTGAACCAGGCAAGGCAGTCATTAGAAAAACCGAGGCTACTGAGTCTGCCGATAAGAATATGGTGATTGACAGAGTCGAAAGCCTTGGCCAGGTCGATGAAGACGGCTGCACAGTAATGTCTTTTATCGATGGCGGTTATGATATCGTTTAGTACCTTGAGCGTGGCTGAGGTGCACCCGTGACCGGCTCGGAAACCGGATTGCACAGCGGAGAAGGTACGGTGGGATTCGAGATGGTCAGTGATCTGTTTGTTGACTTGGCTTTCGAAGACCTTAGATAGGCAGGGCAGGATGGATATAGGTCTGTAACAGTTTGGGTCCAGGGTGTCTCCCCCTTTGAAGAGGGGGATGACCGCGGCAGCTTTCCAATCCTTGGGGATCTCAGATGATACGAAGGAGAGGTTGAACAGGCTGGTAATAGGGGGTGCGACAATGGCGGCGGACAGTTTCAGAAATAGGGGGTCCAGATTGTCAAGCCCAGCTGATTTGTATGGGTCCAGGTTTTCCAGCTCTTTCAGAACATCTGCTATCTGGATTTGGGTAAAGGAGAAGCTGGGGAGGCTTGGGCGAGTAGCAGCGGGGGGGGCGGGGCTGTTGGCCAAGGTTGGAGTCGCCAGGAGGAAGGCATGGCCAGCCATTGAGAAATGCTTGTTGAAGTCTTCGATTATCACGGATTTATCGGTGGTGACCGTG